>NC_041059.1:33462758-33712758 GCF_900634775.1 Gouania willdenowi
CCACTGCTGTCTCTGGCGCAGCGGGACACACTGCGCACTTGTGTTTGACGTGCGTTTGTTTCCCCGTGCGCTGATCTGATGTTGACATTGTTTATTAAAAAAAGCAGGCTTACCTCTAAAACAAAGTAAATATGCCGTTTGTATGAGGGAAAAATAGGTTTTAAATGTCGTATTTTCAGGTCGGGTACAAATATAAATACCTAATGTCTGTCGGGCCTGTAGGTTTCACTTTTACTTTGTCGGGTTCTGGTCAAAGCTTGAATAAGGTTCATATTGTGAGCGCTGCAATTGGTACTGTGTTGTTTTGATGCGCCGTGTATGTGTGACGTCATCGGCGCGCGTCGGCTCGGGGAAGAAGTAGTGTGTGTGTGTGGGGTGAAAATAAACGGAGACGTCTGCCCTGGCGTTCCAAGAGTCTAAGTCGTGTGTTCTTGTCTACAACAGCAAGTGAGAGCCCCTATAACTCGGACGTTACATTGGTGGCAGCGGTAACTGGAGAGTGTGCTGGCTTTGACTGTTTATTTTGTGGACAATTGCTGGACTTTCTAGTCGGAGTTTTTTTTCTGGCTAGCAGTGCTCGTGTTTGCCCGGGTAACAACATGTTTTCGACGCGGATGCCCGAAACGATGGACTGTGACATGGATGAGGATTATTCCAAACCTGCTGCTTCATGGGCTGCTGGCGTGAGTAGTGTCAAAGTGGAGCTCCCGTCGCCATTTCGTGGGGACGGTCAGAAGCCATTCAGCACGTGGATTAAGCAGTTTGAAGCCGCTGTGCGCGCCCAGACGGGACGCGCAGGCCGCGGTGCTTTTCATGCTAATTTGGTGAGTCTTCTGCCAACCAGACTGGATGGAGTGGCTTTTCTGTTGTGGGATAGCTTTGCCCCGGATGTACAGTGTGACTTTGAACGGATGAAAGAGAGATTAAAGGAGGCTTTTGGACAGAAGCAGTTCCTGTTATACTTTCAGACGTGTGTATCTGCAAGACCTCGCCAGGTGGATGAAAGTTTGGAGGTCTATGCTGCTGACATCTCCAGGCTTGTAATGGAGGCTTTTCCAGACTATGACAAAGCCGCACTGAACGGTGAGAAATTCAGACGTTTTCTTGCCAGACTTGATCCTGCTCTCCAAGCTAAATGCCATGAGCAGGGAGCGACGGACATGGAGGAGGCACTGATAATAGCTGGTCGCTGTGAGCGGGCGAGGTTGTCCCTGAAGGCGACCGTAACTGCTGCACCTTTTCCTCCATCTCATGTTGCTGTGGTTTCCTCTCTTGATGGTGTTGTGGGCGCTAATTCTGGTGGTGCCGAGTAGCTCTTCGATGCTGTTGAAAAACTCACATCCAGGATGGACAGCTTGCAGATGGAGGTGAGAGGCCTGAAGGCACAGCGATGTGAGGATGAGCGTGGTGGTCGTGGTCCATCCTCCCTGGGCGATCCACGGACACGCAGGGACTGGCGGCCCGTCTGTCACTGTGACTGTGGCAGAGTTGGTTGCAGGTCTGTTGACAGAGATTTCCAGAGGGATGATCAGCCAAGGGGTCGTTCTCCACAACGCGGATATCGGAGTGGATACAGGACCAATGAATGGTCGCCTCAGGAGCAGATGCACCGGGACGCCGCCGCGAGCTTCTCGCCACGACGGACGGAAGATCGAAGCTCAGGAGCACCCCTTCCTTCCGAGACACGACAGCCGAGACGGGAGGTGAGGTTCTCGTCTCCTTCTCGGCGCACTCCATCTCTTTCCCCCCACCGGCCGGAGAGGGGAAACTTCCAGTAGCTGGCATTGAGGCCCGGATACCAGCTGCTTCGCCGCAGGGTCGACCTGAGTGTTCAACTGTTTCGGCTCCGGATCCAGTGATGAACTCATGTATGGTGAGCGAGTCCAAAGTTACAGCATACGTTAAAGGTTTGGTGGAAGGTATGGATGTTACTATGCTGATTGACTCTGGGTCTACTGTTTCATTGATTTCTGAGGAATTTAAGATGTCTGTCCCATCACTCCGTAAACGTGTGTTACAGACTCAGTACACATTTGGTCGGGCTGTTAATGGAAATTTACTGGACACCTTGGGGACTGTGACTCTCTCTATACAGTTAGGGGGGAAATGTTATGAGCAGGTTGTTCATGTTGTGCGGGGATCCACACAGACTGTCCTGTTAGGTTTTGACTTTTTGCTACAAACTCATGCTATTTTAGATGTGGGTCGGGGTTTTCTCCGCTTCAGTGACACTGATGTTTCTCTTATGTTGTCTGTGGACTTCATTCCTATGTGTTGTAACATTTCTGTGTCTGCTGATGTTATCATTCCACCTTTCAGTGAGATGATTGTGCCTGTGCAAGTGGAGTCTTCTAAATATGTGGAGCCTCCCATTGCCTCTTACTTGGGCTATTTGGAGCCTGAGCTTCGGGACAGTGTGGGTCTGGTGGTTGCACGTACAGTGGCGCCGGTTAATAATGGGCACACTGTCGCGCGGCTGTTGAATCCTACTGACCATGAACTGGCTCTGCATCCTGGCTCGCATTTGGGGGTGTTACACCATGTTAACGAGTGTGACATATTTGCCTCCACGGAGTTTGTTGGTTCTCATTGTGTAACTGATCCTCTACCAGATTTATCTGACTCTGCTGCAACAGATGGGCAGAGGCAGCAGCTGCGGTCCTTGCTGGAGATGCATCGGGGCGTGTTCCTCCCTGGTAGGAATGACGCTATTGGGACTGATTTGATTAAGCATCACATCAACACAGGTGACAATCTGCCAGTTAGACGACGAGCTTATAGAACATCCCCAGAGAAAAAAAAGGAGATTGAGAGGCAGGTCCAGCGTCTTCTGGAGGACGGCGTCATTGAGGAGAGCTGTAGTCCGTGGTCTTCCCCTGTGGTGCTGGTGAGAAAAAGAACAACGCATGGCGGTTCTGTGTGGACTACAGGGGCCTGAATGCTGTGACAATTAAAGACTCTCATCCGCTGCCGCGGGTGGATGACACACTGGACGCCCTGGCGGGGACCGCCTGGTTCAGCACACTGGATTTTTCTGACGGTTACTGGCAGGTGGAAGTGGCGGAGCAGGATAGATTCAAGACTGCGTTTACCACTGGCCAGGGCCTTTATCAATTCAGGTCAATGCCCATGGGTCTCACCAATGCGCCTGCGACGTTCCAGCGGGTTATGGAGTTGGTATTGAAGGGGCTGCCATGGCACATCTGCATGGTTTATCTCGACGACATTCTGGTGTACAGCAAAACATTTGAGGATCATCTGGGGGCCCTGGGGCAGGTTTTTCGGCCGCATTGGGGAAGCTGGACTAAGACTAAATGCCAGGAAGTGCCATCTTGCGTGCGACAGTGTTGTCTTCCTGGGTCATGTCATCTCAGCCGAGGGGCTCCGCCCGGACCCTCGAAACACACGCAAGGTTATGACCTGGCCGGTACCCCAGTCGGCAACAGAAGTGCGTGCGTTTCTGGGTCTCTGCTCCTATTATCGGAGATTTGTCAAAGGTTTTGCTCAACGTGCCGCTCCTCTCAGTCACCTCACGGCAAAGAATGTCCCATTCCAGTGGACGGGGGACTGCCAGATGGCATTTGAGTTCCTTAGAGACGCTCTCTGTGCAGAACCGGTCGTCTGTCACCCTGACTTTGCTAAGCCTTTCAAACTGCACACTGATGCATCTCAAGTAGCAGTTGGTGCTGTGCTGGCGCAAGACTCTGACGGTCAGGAGAGGGTGGTGGCTTACGCTAGTCAATCTCTCACAACGGCTGAACGCCGGTGGTCCACATTCGATAGAGAGCTGTGGGCGATTGTGTGGGCTGTCCGAAGTTTTAGACATTATTTGGGACTTCATCAGTTCACTATTGTCACAGATCATCAGCCCTTAATGGGTCTTCGGAAACTCGTTATTGACAATGACAGGACGGGGCGTAGAAGTCGCTGGGCCCTGGAGCTGGACCCCTATGATTGGGTGATTGTGCACAAAAAGGGGGCCCAACATACCAATGCTGATGCTCTGTCACGCAGACCCGGGGTCGATGAGGGGGTGCTGGACAATGGTGCCCCGTGTGCCTCCACCACTCTCAGAAGCACCAGCACACAAACAACATGGACAGTGACTCAGCCGTTGTGTGTTCGGTTGAGTCTCCCCAACCCGATTCACCCTCGGATTCGACACCACTCCCGTTAGTTGTGCTGTTGATCAGGATCAAGCCTTGGTGTACGCCTGTCACATGATGGCTCCAGTTTGAGAGAACTCCAACGACAAGATGCGGACGTTGGCCAAGTTTTGGCCTGGCTGGAGGAGGATCTGAGACCCCCTCGGTGGAGGCTGAGAGGTGCGAGCCGGGGTTTGAAGAAACTGTGGCACGAGTTTCCACGGTTGAAGTTGGTTGATGGTCTCCTGTACAGAACTGTTTATCTTTCTGAGGCTGGCTTGGCCACCCAGGTAGTGGTCCCTTCCACCTTGGTCCCTGAGGTCCTGCAACTTCTTCATGGCACCCCTCTCACGGCTCACCTGGCTCATGAACGTGTTTTGGCGCGTGCGAGAGCTGTGTGTTATTGGCCCTACATGCACACGGACATTCTTGCATGGTGTGAACAGTGTTATGCCTGTCAGAGGAGAAAGTCCCCGGTGCCAAATCATCAAGCCCCCATGAGGACTTCGCAGTCTGAGAGACCGTTCCAGCGTGTTGCTGCTGACATCCTGGAGTTACCTGTGACATCTGGTAACCGCTATGTGTTGGTCGTTGAGGACTATTTCTCCAAATTTGTCAACCTTTACGCTATTTCTGATCAGAGGGCGGCCACTGTCGCTGAACGTCTCTTTAAGGATTATGTCCTGGAACATGGGGTTATGGAAACATTGCACACTGACATGGGCAGGCAATTCGAGTCGGAGGTCGTGAAACATTTATGTTGCAAGTTGGGTGTGAGGAAGACCCACACCACGCCTTATCATCCGAAGTCTGATGGGATGGTTGAGAGGTTCAATAGGACCCTAATTGATCAGCTCGCTAAGACTCTTCTGTCATGTGAGGGGGAGTGGGACTGTTTCCTTTCAGAGGTGGCCTTTGCCTATAACACCAGTGTGCACTCGAGCACTGGGTTCACACCTTATTTTCTCACGCATGGCAGGGAGGCCCGTACTCCAGTGGATGTGCTGTTGGGTCCTTCGGGGCAGCTCTACGCGGGGCCTGTGTCTCCTGGAGGGGTTTGTGGAGTCCCTCACTCAGCCTTGGAGACATCGTTTGGTCTGACACGGGACAATAACCTTTGGGGCGAGTTTAAAACAGAAGACTTTTTATACAGCAGGATGAGGCACGAGCCCTATGAAAGTGGGGGATCTGGTGTGGCTCAACGACCCCCACGGAGAGTCGTCGCAAACTTTGCTCTCATTGGAAGGGTCCTTTCTTGGTACACGGCCACTTTTGGAACACGGCGATGGCATGGTGGTGGTCACGTATCGGATAAATAGCCCTTTTGCCGAGGACCCTCCTCACCAGACTGTTCATTATAATAGACTCCGCCGCTATGGCCTGCCGCTGCCGTGCCTATGGCTGGTTCTTCGGAATCTGGTCACGCCCCTCTATGTCCCCTTTGCGGCAGGAGTTGGTACCCCCCACGGCAGCCCGGGTGCTGTTCCTTTGCCTGGCTTCCGCTGGGGGGGTGGCGGCATGGGGCAGGTTGGTGTTTCACCTGGTTCCCCTGTGCCTGCCCTGGGTAAAGTCTCCCGGGCTGGGAGGCAGTCACGGGTTCCGTGCTCGTTTCCGGGACTATGTCTTGGAATGATTTTGTTTTATTTTATTGTTTTTATTTAGGAAGGTAATTTCCCGTGTTGTTCGGTGTGAAAGGGGTGGGTTGTTGTTTTTTTGATTGTTCTGTTTTTTTTTTTCTCTTCTTCTTCTTTTCCATAACGGCATTGTGTGTTTTCTCAGGTTGGTTCTGTCATGTTCATGGTGCCTTGTTTTCCCCTCCTTGGGTTGTTTATGTTTTGGGGGTGTACCCACTGTTGTTTTTTGAAATGGGGACATTTCTTTTCCTGAGGGGGGACGCATGTGAGCGCTGCAATTGGTACTGTGTTGTTTTGATGCGCCGTGTATGTGTGACGTCATCGGCGCGCGTCCGGCTTCGGGGAAAGAAGTAGTGTTGTGTGGGTGTGAATAAACGGAGACGTCTGTCCTGGCGTTCCAAGAGTCTAAGTCGTGTGTCTTGTCTACAACAGCAAAGTGAGAGCCCCTATAACTCCGGACGTTACAACTATCATAACTGGTCTGTGGTTTAAAAAAGCAAATCAGCACCACAAAGCCAAAACATTTTATTTGTCTTTTTTTTTTCTTTCTCCTCATCCTCTTCTGCACCTGCTCATGTTCATTCTCCCGTTTTTTGTATTTTTTTTGGTCGACTAATCGCTACGTGTGCCATAGCCTTGGTCGACTAACCATTTTCCTTCGTTGACTACAGCTTAGTGTTCACTCATGTTATGTAGTTTGGTTAGTTATGTGAATGAAAGCGAGCCTTCCGTGCTCGTTGTATGTGTGTTCATGATAGCGCACCCTGACTCAGTACGTCAGTTCTACATTAAAAGCATTTTTCTTTATGCACTTATAGCATAGTGTTAGGATGGTTCATGTTTGAGCTGTAATTCGTAGTGGTTAGTGTGTAGTGTTGTTACTTTAGGCTGCTATTCAGTTAAGCTAATTTGGTGACAGGATGTATAGCATACCTGATATTTACAATAAAAGCAGCCAGCAGGTTTCGGCAGTTAGCAGTAAGGGATTTATATATTGGCCAACGTGTGAAGGTAAATGAACAAAAATTAGGTTAATTTATTGTCCTCAGCCAATAAACCACTTGACTTGTGGACTCATTTTTATCATTTGAGTATTGGTTTATTTGTTTGTTGAGGACTCATTTAGGTGTTGTTTATTCTGAGCGGTGGATAATTAAAATGTATATTAATAAACCTGATATTTATTTTAATAAACCAGGCTTGTATTCTTTTCTGTACTCATGTACAAAACTATGCAACACTCATCACGCACTCCTACATACAGAGCCTAGCAGTTCACGCCTAACTTTAGTGTGTACATGGTAAATGGACTTGATTTATATAGCGCTTTATCACCACACTGAAGCAGTCTCAAAGCGCTTTACATCATCAGCTCATTCACCCAATCACTCTCACATTCACACACCAGTGGGACAGGACTGCCATGCAAGACGCTAGTCGACCACTGGGAGCAACTTAGGGTTCAGTGTCTTGCCCAAGGAACTTCGACACATAGTCAGGTACTGGGATCGAACCCCCAACCTCTCAATCAGAAGACGACCCACTACCACCTAAGCCACGGTCTGAAGCTACACATGTTTCTGGTGAAGTTACAAACAGGGAGGCAGGGGCTGAGCAGCCTCCGTTAGCTTCACCTGCTCAGTGTTTTAATATAACAACATCTCATCAGTAATACAAAAGATCTGTGGGAAACAAGTTTTGTGGACAAGACTAATTCCAGAGATGGTAGAATCTGAAACATCGTAGGTTCATGATAACTTCATAGATTTTTATATTCTGGCCCCGAGTGGTGAAATAACTGATGCATCTTGTCTATTTATTTTTTGTCTAATCATCTGAGGTGTATTCCATAAAGGAGGGTTAACAAACTCTGAATTTATTCATAAAATCAGGGTCAACATACCCGCGATGGAAAATTCTGAGTATCTGATTCCATTACATAAATAATCAATAAAAATCCATCATCAATGGATCGAAGGTTAGACGAACTATCATTGTAACCACCCAAAAAAGAGTGATTTATTCACTCTGATGGGTGAAATAAGCCATCATAATTCACTGCGCCACTATAACTTCAAAGTACAATGATCTATAGATCAGAGTGTATTATAAAATATAAATATAAAACATTCTCCACAGGTTTTTACAAACGTCAGTCGGTGTTTTAATGCAGATGAACCTCTCAGTGTCTTTCACTTAATGATCTGTATCCACAATGTTATAAGAAAACAAAACGTTTGCACAAAAAAAAAAAAAAAAAAAAAAAAAGTAAAGCAACACAACATTAGTAATGATGTGAGCACATCTGTGGTGTGTGATGTTACTAATGTGTTTCAGAGAAGAGTGTCAAGGTACATTAAAGTGTTAAGAAGTGGTCTTCAGGTGGGCGGAGCCAGTAGAACCCAGGGTTTCTTTGATAAAACTGCCAGCGAGCAGGACAATGTGCCATGGTAACATACTCAGAGAAGAACATACCTTGCGTTTAGGAATGGGATACTCAGAGTTTCCCTAATTTGAGCCTGAACATACTCAGAGTTTGAACATAAACCCGCTTTATGGAATACCCCTCTGGAATGATATCATCAGGATAATTTCAATCAGGTTATTTTAAATTAAGTTGATCTAAACTTAGTAAACCTGCTCAGACACAATACCTTCAAACTTCTTTGAAGTAAACCTGCCTTGACACAATACCTTCAAAACTTCTTTAAAACTGTTTTAAAGTCAATTGTGACTGATTTGTGTCATCTCAGTCAGGCCAAAATCGCTGGAAGTAGCTGCTGTGAAACCTTTGTTAAAAAAATAGAACACTGTGATGCCTCTATAACTGACCATCTATAGACCATCAGAAACCTTCCTTAATGGCCAAGATCATTGAGAAGGTGATCTTCAACCAACTGAGACAATTCTTAACATAATATTTGATAAATTTCAATCAAATCTTCTCATCCCAGCACAGCTTTTATCAAAGTTCTAAATTACATAGTATTCCCATCCTGGCTGCTTAAAACACCATCTAAACCACCCGAAACACTGTCTAAACTGCCAAAAAAAGTTGTTCTGTTGTTGTGGACGAGACCAATTATGCCAGGCATTGTAGATTCTGAAACATCGTAGGTTTATGATAGCTTTTAATACTGTAAAATATTCTGGCCCCTAGTGGTGAAATGACTGAAGCATCCTTGCGTCCATTTGTTTTCCTTTAATCATTACGGTCTGGAATTATGTCAACAGGACAATTTAAATTAGGTTAATTTAAAAAATTTACGTAGAAAACACGGAATTTGGTTATCCTAATCTCTGACCTGATAGTCCCGTCCCCTGCACCCTAATTCTACAAGATATGATAAAACCATGCACAAATTGGGGAGTGAACCCTTTATTATTTTCTGAGAAGGAGTTTTGTGAATATTTAAAATCCGAAATGTATCTTTATTTCAAGACAAATGACATTCCAGAAACTAAGCCATCCATTCTGTGGGAGGCATTTAAAGCTTTTCTCAGAGGCTCTGTGATATGTTATAAGGCCTCCAAGAATAGGAAAAATAAGGCCAGACTATTTGATGAGAGAGTCAGATCAATCTCCTAGATGAGGAAAATACCCATAAACCTTCTACTGAATTACATTGGGAAATATCATCTCTGAAATATGAATACAATAAAATACTCTCAGTGAACGTCCATAAAGCCTTTATATACACTAAACAGAAATACTTTGAATTTAAAGATTCAAAGTATTCACAGACTTCTTGCATGGCAACTAATAAAACTACAAAATTATTGTACAATACACAAAATTAAGTCTGACAAAGGTAAGATTTGAATAAGACCCAAAGACATTAATGACCGTTTACTTCAGTATTACAAAAACCTTTCCAAGTCAAAAAAACAATACAGACTGTGATGTTATGCATGACTTCTTAAACAATTGTAATCTCTCTTGCTTAGAAGATAAGGAGTCTTCCCTGAATTGTGAAATTTCTGTTTTAGAAATACAAACGGCCATTACGTCACTAAAAAATCCCCCTGCCCAGATGGCCTGCCCGGAGAGCTTTATAAAAAGTTTAATAATACCCTCTCACCATATTTACACAAGTTTTTAACTCTTCCATGTCAGCCATTTTCAAAACGGGCTACCCCCTCAGTGCCAGCCATTTTAGAGCATTTTGACTGATTTTTAAAAGACACAGAATATTTTCTACTATGACAACCTATAGATTAAAGTCTCTACTTTCATCAGAATTTTTTTGTTTTATTTCTGGCTTGTTTCCTTCTTCCATAATCAGCAGTTGAATAGAGGCATGTTTCACACAAATAGCCAGTTTCTGACCATAAGCTGGCTGAGAGTATCCGTCTTCTGACCCCTTAATTCATGGTTTATAACACAAAAAACCCATGACAAAATCTTGTTGTATGCGGATAACGTTTTATTGTACATCATCAATCCTCGGTCTACTATTCCAAAAGTTCTGGAGAGAGTTGACATGTTTGGAACCTTCGCGGGTACAGGATTAAAGTGGAATAAGAGTGAGTTGATGCCTATCTATGTGAACGATATACCCTGGTTACAGACCTTTCCTTTTTGTCTAGAGAAGTTAACATACTTAGGGATTCACATAACTAGAGAATACACTTCACTATTTAAGTCAAATTACAATACAGTTCTGGAAGACGCTCCCAATATCTTTATTTAGCAGACTAAAACTCAATTATACTACCTTTTCTGTGGGACTACAAAATGCACAAAATTACAAGAAACATCTATGCAAATCTAGAAAGGAGGGACGCGTGTCATTACCAGCTTTTTTTTACTATACTACTAATATTGAAATGAAGGAATTTTGGCTTGATGAAGCAACAACCCCGCCTAACTAGATCTAGAATGAGAAGCATGCTTCCCTTATTCCATAGGTGCCATTAGGGCTGGGCGGTATGACCAAAAATGTATATGATGGTATTTTTAAAAATTCTAAAGGTTTCACAGTACAGTAGTCCCTCGTTTATCGTGGGGGTTATGTTCTAAAAATAACCCGCAATAGGCAAAATTCGCTAAGTAGTCAGCTTTATTTTTTACAATGAGTATACTTGTTTTAAGGCTGTAAAACCTATCACCACACACTGTATACACTTTTCTCAGACAGGACTGAACATTTCTCTCTTGTTTAAACACTCTCAAAGTTCAAACCTTTATAGATTTTAGAACATAAACCTGTTTTCAAACATACAGCACTTCAGAGTCACACTGCTAACGATCAGACATTGACGCTGAACGCATTCAGAGTCTTTGTTTTGATGATGACGTCACGTCAACACGGACAAGGGTCTGTTCACATATTCAACCATGGAGTAGAAGCTGTGTGTGACCACCTGGAGCTGTATGACAAAGCCTTTATAACCGGGACCAGACTAGAAAGGATTAGGTGTGGAGGAGAATCAGCGAGGAGGTGGTAGTAGCAGCTAAAAGTTTTTTCTGTAGCACTGAGCTAGGATAGCATAAGCCGCTAATCACACCAGCTCACCTAGTTGGATGTGTTGCTAGTGGGTGAACGCAGCATTAGCCAATCAGGACGCAGAACACAATGCGCGTTCATACACTGTAAAACAAATGCGAAACACCGAGGCCGCGAATGGTGAACCGCTATATAGCGAGGGACTACTGTATATTTTTATATATAATATATATATATATATATATATATATATATATATATATATATATATATATATATATATATATATATATTTTTTTTTTAAAATGAATAATCATGGTGTTCATAGCAATTTTTTACTAGTTGAGAGAGGAATTACTGCAGTAGATTTACTTAGGATGGTCTATTTTACTGTCATGATGAGTGAATTTTAAGTTGTTTTTTTTTTATCACATATGACGGTATTTTGAGTGTCCACCAGCACACAAAATATGAAATAAAACCATCCAGTCATTTGTTTGTGGTCGGTGTAAGTCTTTTAACACAGATAAAATGGCTCAGTTTCAAATTTTCCTACATTTGTGACGTCACAAAGTAAAAAGTTGCCAGATCAGATCATCTTAGAACCCGCCCGTTCCAATAAAAACAGCTCAAACCTGAACCACAAATCTGGCACACCCCTGTGTTTGTGACACAAAGTGACCGCTGTGGCTGCACAAAAGAGTGAACTATTATTACCTTGAATGGACTATTCCTGTAATTTCTACATGAGATGGATGACAATAAAGCAACGTATCAGCTCTGGTAAGTGTTTGAAGCAGCTGAAACAGCTCCTTTTACTGTTGAAGCTGCTGTTGCTGCATGGCGCTGCACTGCGCATACACGTCACAAAACATGTTTTTCTGACTCACAATCGCAATACCCACCTTGAATAGCCATATGTTTTACTGTAATGTGGCAATTTTTATGGCTGAAAACAATAACAAGAGTGTCTATATTGCAAAAGAAAGTTGCTAGTGATCAATTGTTGTGTGGAGTCCGTGGTGCATAGACACGCCAACTCAAACAGCCCAGTTTCAGAATTGGTCAGAAATGTGACTTTTCAGAGGGCTAAACTCCAGAAAACAGGCGCGTTTGGGAAAATTAACCTCAAATACTATGTTTTGGGGGTCTTAGAACAAATGGGGATGGGTGGAAAAATAGCATAATATGCCCCCTTTAAATGCTGCAGTGGTGTGGTGGTTTCTTATGGTGAATAAAGTAGCTTATCCTTTGCTCTCTTTTTTGTGTATTACTGCCGAACTGCCGACATGCTATGGATGTTGACATTTTGTAAATAACGTGTGAATAAAAAGTTTCTACACAGCTAGATAATCGTATCTCATCTATCAAACTACAAAAATGGCCGAACAGGGTGGAGTTGAACCGGGTGTCACCTCTGCAACCTGGAGAGGGGGGGGGGGTATGAAGTGTCTCATTTGCATTTAAAGAGACCGCACCAAAACGAGTTGCTCTCAGAAGCACATCAGAAAAGGGGTAGAAAAGAGGCCTGTGGAGCTATAATAATGAGGAATTCAGACCCAAGCATTGCAGTTCCGCTTTATATAGACCACAACTGTATGATTATATGTAAAAAGGAAGGTTTAAAGGCATGATATGTCTCCTTTAACAACCGCATTAGATATTTTGTTTTCGGCCAATCGTTTATATTTTATTCGACTTCGGTCACAAATTTTCATTTCGGTGCATTCCTATCTATAATACTTCACAGTCCATAATACCAGGTTGATTCAAATTTAATTAAAGCAAAATGGGAGGAAGAGATGGGCTTACAGATCTCAAACTTACTTTGGGAAAAAGAGCTTGAAATATGTCCATGCTCTAACAATGTCCGACACTGTTTCATTAAATTCCAGATTTTGCATCATCTTCATTATTCTAAGATAAGACGACACAAAATCTATCCTGAAATCTCTTCCCTGAGTGACAGATGCTTAGTCGCGGACAATACTCTTGTACGCAGTTTTGCATTGTTACCCAAAGTATACAACTATTGGATTAATATTTTTAGAATATTATCTGAAATCTAGTTCCTGACTTAAAGATTATTATACTCAGAATAATATAATATTGTTTAGTTGTCTGTTTTACTTGAAGAAAAGAAGACCACACAAAAGTTGATTAATTGTATGCTTACAGTGTATGTTTATATACTGCCTAAAATGCTCTAATAAAAACATTTGAAACTAAGTTATGGTTGATAAATAGCACTCTGATTTCCTATAATTAAACCAGATTAGTTTTGATGATTAAAACATTAATCTACCGAGAGCAGTATTACCAGGATATTTTGGTGTAATAATCACAATAGTTACGTTACCGTTTAATGGGGCCAGCTTTGTCTTTTGAGCATGTTAAATATAATTAATAAATACTGCGTTTCACAAGTTAAGACGAATGAATAGTGACGCTAGTATTGGGCTAACATTTATTTCACACAACGTGTGACATGTTAGCTTTTAGTCTTCCATACAAGTTTTAAATCTTACCATAAACAAATCAGTGGCTCTTTGTGGTTTGATGACAGTAAGCCGTGTACTTTTACTTTGTCTCTTCCTTTTATAAGTCATTAGCGTGACAGGCAGACAGACAGACAGACAGATATGCACGCACACGCACACACAGTCGCGTTCGGTGTGAATGCACCCTGAGCCTTACATCATATTTTTAAGATAGTCACGGTAATACCGTATACCGCTGTGAAAAAACTACAGACAATGCCAGTTACATTATAAAGCATAATGACTGGCAAATATTGCACTGTTTTGGGCATGGACTTCATCTTATCATTGGTGAGATGAAAGAACATATTTTGAAACTCATTTCATTTTACTTTATTCCACTTTAACATACAAAACATACTATCTTTTTTAGAGATGCACTGGAAAGAAAATAAGTGGCCGAAATGGAAAAACTAAAATCAAGGCATACATTTATATCAATGCGTCAAAGAATAAACTAATTTAAAACATGAAAATATTAATTTTGCTCCGATATTCTAACAAAGCACAATATAAAATAAAATGTTTAATGTAATTGTCATGTGTACATTAAATAATAATGTACAGGCCTATAACTGACTTGACGGCTGAAAGAGTAAAATTAAAAATGTTATCATAAAAACACAAAGTGGATTTAAGTTGTTGATGAAGAGCAGCTTCTCTGCTTTTGTCACAGTGAAGTCTGTTTCTCTTCTCTTTGAGAACATGAGCTGCAACACTAAACAGTGTCTCTCTGTCAGCGATCTGATCTTTTCTCTGTCTCCAAGCGGGTTCTCCGCATTCATCCACATTCAAGGAATGATCTTTATAACGCAGATCAAGTACTGTTGTGACGAAGTGCAGAGGATACAAATATATCTCAGTGAAACACGAGTTGACAGACTCTAAAGCCTTATTTAATGCTTCAACGCAGAGGGCTATGCGTAGCCACGGCTTCACCTGTATCGGATGTATCCTCTGTGCTGCTCTGCAGAACAAAGTAGCTGTGTGCTCGCCCTGACCTGCCCTGGCGACAACATTAATGCCCTGGCAATTAGAATCTGATGTTTTTCAAACATTAATGGAATTGTACCTTTTTCTGTACAGGAATGGAAATGTATCTCTAGATAGAGCTTTAATCTGGACGTGCATTCAGTCTAGACGTCTAGGAATGGCAAAAAACACACTTAACTAGTGCCTGCTTGTCAGCTTTGTACGGGACTGCCACGTACTGAGACATACTGTACTCTTGGAAGTGCATGACCCAGAGAGGATTGTGGCATTTCTGACCTGTCTCCTCTCTCCCTGGGATGAAAATAATAATAATAATTATACATTTTATTTGTAATGCACTTTACAAGTGAGTACTACAGGATTAAAACATTACAACACAACATATATTAAAAGACAGGACTTAAAAAGAGGCATTAACTGTTAGAATAAGTTTCTGTAAAAAGGTGATATTTAAGTTATTCCTTAAAAATGTTCACCGTTTGCGGGGCCCTGAGGTGGTCTGGGAGGGCGTTCCACAGGCGGGGGGCAGCGGCTTCAAAGGCCCTGTCGCCCATTGTTTTGAGCCGTGTTCTGGGTGTGACCAGACGATGCTGTTGGCCTGACCGGGTCCTGGTTGACGTGTGTGGTGTGAGTAGTTCAGTGCAGACAGTGATGGGTGTGCAGGAGGATCTTATATTCTCTGCGGGACTGAATGGGGAGCCAGTGCAGTGTACGGAGGATGGGGGTGATTTGCTTGTGTTGCCGCACCTGGCAACACTGTTCTGCACATACTGGAGCTTTTGGAGGCTTCTGCCAGGGATCCCTATGAGGAGTGCATTACAGTAGTCCAGCCTGGAGGAGAAAAAGGCATGGACGAGCTTCTCTGCAGCAGGAAGGGAGAGGGAGGGTCACAGTTTGGAAATATTACGGAGGTGAAAAAATGAAGTTTTGCAAATGGAGGTGACATGACTGTCGAAGGAAAGGTGGGGGTCAAATTTAATGCCAGGTTTGTTACAGAGGGAGAGAGGGGAATGCTGTGTCCAGAAAATAAAACAGAGGTGATTGGGGAGGAGCAGAGTTGATGAGGGGTTCCACTTTGAATGACTTCTGTTTTTGAGCCTTTTAGCTGCAGAAAGTTTTGACTCATCCACACCCCTATCTCCTCCAGACAGGAGCTGAGGCCGGCAGCTGTGGCAGAGGGGGAGCAGGGGGGAGTGATTTTAAAATATAATATAGTTCTGTGTCGTCAGCATAGCAATGGAAATTAATTCCATGCCTGCTGACGACACGACCCAGGGGGAGCATGTAAATGGTGATGAGGGTTGGACCGAGTACGGAGCCCTGGGGGACCCCACAGGTGACAGTGTGGTGTCAAGATATTGCATCCCCCATTGCTACGCACTCGGCTCTGTCAGTGAGGCAGGAGTGAAACCATTGAAGGGCGGTGCCAGAGAGACCTGTGTAGTCTGGAGTCGGTGCAGGAGGATGTGGTGTCAACAGTGTCAAACGCAGCAGAGAGGTCGAGAAGAATGAGTAGGGATGTGGAACCGGAATTGGAGGCCATCAGCAGGTCGCAGGTGACTTCCTGCTACGTTGTGGCCAGAACTCCAAGTGCACTTGTACTGTAGAGGCACAGGATTTGACAGACGTGTGTTTACGCTAAGTTGTGGCTCGAGAATCTATCTATAAAAGCAAGAAAGTTCTGTGTGCGTGTTTGCGGAGTGAATATCTCCCCGAATATCTGTTCGACCTGAAACTTTGTTAACGGCTTCCAAATACCCCAAGTGTGTGCATCTGTTATTTTGGAGTCATTTGGTAATTTCAAAACCTTTATTTTCATTTTTGTTCGACTACTCGCTTTTAAGACCAGACGGACGGGAACTAAAAGTTATGACGGGATCCGGAAGTTATTGGGGACCAATGGCCACGGCTGTGTTGAAAGCGAACGGGGAAAAATGCAAATTTCTCTTATGAACAGCTGCACATACCCCAAGTGTGTGCATTAGGGCTGAACGATATGGACAAAATTTCATATCTCGATTTTCATGCCAGATATCTCGATTTCGATACGATATGATATGACAACGGGTTCGATGAAAACCAGGCATTTTTCAGAAAAATAAAAACATCATGATACAAAAAAATGTGGAAAGTGCAGTTTTATTTTTAAGAACTCACTGCCAGTCATCAACATTAAGATAAATTATGAAAAAATAAATTAAAAATCAAACATTTTACTGCAGCTCTGCTTTAACAATAAATAACAAATGCAGCAGCTGGTGGAACATTGAAAGTGCATTGAAGTGCAACAACATTTATATTCTTCAAAAGATCACATAACTGTATACAGAAAATGCATTTGCTACTAACAGAACAGAGGTAGTTACAGGCAGCACAACTTCTACAGATTCTTTGCCAAATAGATGTACAAAATAATTAATTATTATATTACAACAGCTAAATAACCACATAATAATGCACACACACACACACACACACACACACACACACACACACACACACACACACACACACACACACACACACACACACACACACACACACCCCTACCTCTTTCTGTCTGAAAGTAATTAAAAAATAAACATAGCAAAACGTACCTATTGCCAGGTGTAGCCTGTGTCCAAAGCACTGTGTCCAACCATTCACCTCCAAAGCCTTTATCATGTTCGATGCGTTATCAGTCGTTACACAAACTTGTTGGTCCTCCTTCAAGTTACAGTCTGCTAACGCACCTCTCATCTCCTCCGCTATATTATCCCCGGTATGCTCCCCGGGGAAGAATGATGTCTGCAGACAGCGGGTCTGGAGTTCGAAGTTTGTAGTAATAAAATGGATCGTTAAACTAATGTAAGGTTCGGTTGTCCGGCTCGACCACAGGTCCGTGGTTGTGGCGAAATGATCGATATCATGGAGCACGGATTCAACATTCATTTTACACTCATTATAAAGTTTCGGAATGGCCACTTGATTAAAATGTGTTCGGGATGGTATTTTATAACGCTTGTCCAGCGTCCGAACCACGACCTGCACAACACCTCACTCTGGTTAACATCGTCCTTTCTGAATCCAAAATACCTCCAAATTATGGAGGATCTATGTTTTGGCACCAAATCAGATTCTGCACTGCCACCGGCCGCATTATCTCCCGCACTCATTTTCTTTCTTTCTCTCTTTCTTTCTTTCTTTCTTTCTTTCTTTCTTTCTTTCTTTCTTTCTTTCTTTCTTTCTTTCTTTCTTTCTTTCTTTCTTTCTTTCATCCGCTGTCTCTGTCGTGTGTGCGCGCTGGCCTTAGCGGTGCATTCAAGGGCACTCGTTAAAGTGATGTTTGTTGTAACTGCCAGAGTTGTATGCAGGGCGAGCGGGAAGAGGAGGAATCTATATCGTCTATATCGTTACTTTTTTCGATATTCATATCTTGAAAGTTCATATCTAGATATAGATACGATAACGATATATCGTTCAGCCCTAGTGTGCATGCGTCATTTTGGACTTATTTGGTTATTTCAAAATGTTTATTTTTATGTTTGTTTGACCGTTCGCTGTTTAGACCGGACGGACGGGACCCTGAAGTTATTGGCGGGCAATGGCCGCGGCTATGTTGAAAGCGAACAGCGAAAAATGCAAATTTCTCCACGTATACGGCATTATAAATGCTGATATTTTCACCACATGCTATATAACCAAATGCGCACCTTGGATGTACATGCTGAACGCACACAGAGCCATTTAGAGGGAGCGTTGTGACAACGGAAGAGTTTCCGGAAGTTTCAAATAGTTCCCGCGGGTCAGTTTTTTTTCTCTACAGAAAAATACACCAAACGACAACAAAAATATGATAATGACTCAAAATACACAAAACTAAATATTTATACACAAAATGACAACAGAAATGCTCAAAAGTACACAAAAAAAGATTTAAAAAAAAATACACAAAATGACTCCAGAATCACACTGCAATGGCAACAAAAAAACAATAATTATACAAAAAATCGCACACATTATTTTACTTTGCACCTGCAAATATAATTAAGCCTCGATGATATGGACCAATATTCATATCTCTATATTTTTTCTGAAAATCTCAATAGGCGATCTAAACTCCATTTATTTTTTTCAATAGTTTTACAAGATAAACTCAAATGGGTCAAAGTCAGTGGAGAAAAATGCCATAAAGACCTTTTGGTTAATCACTAGCAGCACAATCACAACATTTTGTGTCACTTTTGACTTTTTCCTTCATTAAGGCCAAAATATGTGATTACATTCTATAGTGTTGCTTCTTTCAGGGTAGCTCTGAGTTGCTGAAAGTAGTTTTTAAAGTAAATCCCATTCAGGACACTGTTCCTTTAAGAATGTGGAAACAGCCCCGTGAGAAGCAGAGCTGCTGAGCGACAGAGAGTAACAGAAGAGAAACACGTGTAGTGTTTCCTCAAACGTCTCTCAGTGCTTCAACACTCAGAACTGATGGAGTTTTACAGGACAGACAGACATCTGCACTGAGCCTCTGACAGCACAGAAGAAGCAGCACACCTGTGTGTTCCTGCACTGGGGAGGGGGAGGGGGAGGGGAATGTACTTCTGCGCTGTTTAAGCGCTTAATAATTCTTCAGTGTCTGTAATGCTGACATGCTGACAAGCAAATGGTGTGATTTGGCAGTGAAAAAAACCTTTGGATGTGCTGTGTATGGACTACAGACATATGACGTAGGCACGGCACCGCAAGGGTTAAAGTGTGCACGACAGACGGTTTTACGATCTCCGTGATTTGGGAAATTGTCGTCATGTTGTAATCTTTAATGATCTAATATCGTCAGATCGCACACCCTTACTACAGAGTACCGAGTATGTACACCTCTTTGTACATCCAACCTTCAAACACTTACTCATTTGGCCATAATTGACAAATTTACTTAAGCCCCCACTATATGAATACATTCTTCCAACAGGCACTGTACTAGTATTACATTATTCTAAGAGCACAGCCTGTGGCAATCTAAATCAGCTCAGAAGCCACTCATCTTTGTCTGCAAATTATTCTGCACAATCTTTAAACATGTGCTCTCCTCTTAAAGCCTGCTTTGCCAATGTATCTAGAACAATAGGTAAGACATTGTTTAGATGTTTGACCTGTTAAATAATCCCAGGGCTTTTATTGTGGTGACTGGGTTCAATGGGACTTTTTTAAATAAAAAAGTGATTGCCATACTTTTTTATTTAAATAAAAAATTAAACTAAAATCCTTTAAGATATGTAATAATGTAAGTTAGACTATATTACGCAAGCTTATTTTGTTTCTTAAATTTGAAACATATGTTGTGATTTGGACAAATATTTATTAGGATTTAATGCCTTCTCATATCTCAGCACGAGTGCTCTCCCCCACTTGCCTAAGATAAGGAAACAAATCCCAAAAATCAATGGCAAAATCTCAGACATGAGTATTTTTTCTCTTATTTTCATTCTCGTTTCTTGCACGAGTCCCATTGTCCCAAAATACAGTATGTAGGTGTGGTCCAGCCCAAATCATATGGCTCTTTTCATTTCTGGAGGTAAACTCTGGTATTTTACAAACTTACATAGCACGAGAAATGAATGACCTTCAGGGGTTTCCTTAAAGGTACCATATTATACAAATTTTACTTTAGTTTTCTAACGGTAATATGTATCCCCATAGCCTCATTATGAGGCTCCAAAACTGAAAATGTATGATACCTTCATCCCTTGTTCGCTCCTCATTTTGTGAAATATGTGCTCAGATAGGAGGGTTTGAGTTTGCTCCATTTGTGACATCATAAGTGGATTAACTCCTCCTCCTACCCCTCCCACAGGGAGGTGGGCTCCACTCTCACTATTTACTTTGCTGGTAAACTGACATGGGGGAGGCAAGACGAGCCATGCACAAATTTATTTTTCCTCCCCTCAGCACCCCAGTGGATATATTTTATCTTTGCTGGTTGTTACCAAAATACATTCCCAAACGTTTGTATGTGTGTGTCTGTCTTTTCATTTCACGGAGGACTGCTTTGAAAACATTGGCTCGTACAGAGCTAGCTTAGCTCAAAGATAGATAAAGCACAACGCTCTAGCAACATTTTGTGTTTACATTGTTAGATTTGTAATGCATAGTTTGAAAGAATAAAATTGTTGTTTTAAGAACTTGCCTGTGCTTTAGAAAACCTGGGGCTTGATCATATGTCAGTCGATAAAAGCTGCTCAGCTGCATTGTTGGGGGAAGAGTGCTGCATGAACTGAGCTATGTTTGGAGCTCTGCACATGTTTTAACCTTGTTTTTGCCTATTTTCTTGTAAATACTTTTCTACTTTGAAGCAATTAATAAATACACTTTGGTCTGCACCTGGAAACGTGGCCTCAGCTCTACTCTGTTCCTCCAACCGCTTAAATCAAACGGCCTACCGATGACAGACTGTCAGAAAACAGAGCAGTTGTGACAACTTTCTTTTAGCATCCAAAATGAACAATTAACCTAATGAGATTGTAGTTTGTTAGCTTTTAAACATCCCAGCTGCCTTAAATTGTTTATTGTTCCAAAAAACATTACCATATAGCAATCATTCTAAAAAAAAAAAAATGAGTGAAAAATATTTAGCACCCCCAGCAAATTCAAACTTGTGATTGTTCTTCTTCAAAACTCATGAAAAACACAAGATGTGCAATCACATATATTAGAACAGCAATGATATAGTAATATGAATAAATATTACTAGAAGTAGAACGTGCACCATTTAGCGTGTTCAAAAAAACTGCCAGCACAGTAATGTGTCTTTTTGTGTCTTTCTACTTTCAGGGGGGTTTCTGATTCCATATCTTATCATGCTGTTTCTGGAAGGTCTGCCCTTATTCTATTTAGAGCTCGCCATTGGCCAGAAGATGCGTTTGGGAAGCATTGGGGCGTGGAATGCCATCAGCCCTTATTTGGGAGGAGTGGGTAAGTGCTAATTTATGATCGTCATGATGTTATTGTGCATAACTGCTTTTGGCTTTTTGGTAAAGTGCAACTAGTATAGACAACTGTCAGGAACATACTGTACTGTCATTAAAAATATATAAATATATTAAAATATGCATGTTATTACTTAACAAGGAGACTTGTTGAGACGTGTCTTGTCCTCCTGTATAGCCAGTCCCAGCAGTGATGTGTAAAAAGTCCTCTGTCAAAGCAGTAAATATATACTCAAGTTCGGCCAATTTTCTGTTGAGAAATGACAGGTCTTTATTTAGTGTTGGCCCTGGTTAGCAGAGTAAACACTTACACACCTAAACCACTTGGGGAAACATATTTTTATTGTGTTCTTTGGATCAATGAGCTTTTCCTGTTTTTTTTGGAAAGTTAATTTTACGGGGGGCTAACAGTGACCTAAGAAGCCACCAAAACATCACGAACTACCGTCCTCAGCCAACAGCAAAATTCTATTTTAATGGGTTTAATGGGTTTCAACCCATGGAGGGCAGTAACTCTTATATGTTTACAACAAAATACGATAAATGGAAAGACTTTGACTAAAATATTGGGGTGGGGGAAAAAATCGATTCACATAAGAATCGCGATTTTAATCATCCACAATTCTGAATCGATTCATAACCTTCCAAAACCGATTTTTTAATTTAATTGAATTTATTAAACAAAAACAAAACTCTGATTCAGAAGATCCGCTAAGAGTCTTTACCCAGGAAACACTGTAAACTGAACATACAAATACATATTAGTGTCCTTATAAACATAAACGTCTATAGGAAAACCCATGTATATGCTCATGCTAACATCTACCCCAATCGGCGGTGATTTACTGTATATAAGACATTGTTTATGCTTAACTTTCACAAACAGTCTTAGGAGTGTTATCAAGCAGTACACTTACAGGATCACGTGATCGGAAATCGGACCCAATCACATGGTTTCAGACTCGATCGGAATTGGACATTATCCCGATCAGGACTCGGATATATATGTATTTTTATTATCAATATACGGGTCGGCAGTATACCGGTTCATACCGAATACCGGTAAATATTTTTGTTATGATATACATTTTTAATATACCGTCGTACCGGTATAATGATTACACAACGTTTGGAACGCTATGCTGCGCCGAGTCAGACCGGAGCCTTTTCAATGTTGCACTGCGAAGGTAAACAGTAGTGCTCTGGTTACAGTGTAAATGGATGAGAAAGCTTTGAAGTTGCAGAACTAGTAGAACATGATGACACAGAAGAACTTGTGTCAAAAAGAGGAGCCCTGTCTGTTGTTTGGACGGCAGAACAAGTTGGATGCAGAGCGGAGGTGGAGAGTTAGACCGAAGTTCTCAGATGTGCTCCCACACGTTTGTGAATAAAGGAGTTCAACAGCAGGTAAATCCCTACAGCATTTATTCTGTTTAGAAGAGACCAAACGTATCGTTAGCCTCTCTGGTAACTAGCCTGATGCTAGTGTGTGTGCGCACTGTGCACAGATGTTTGAGGACGTGTTTGTCTGCTCTGCACAAGTGCTTGTTTGCGTATGTTTGTGTGTGAGAAGAGATCATCCTAAGTAAGGCAAGGCAAGGCAAGGCAAATTTATTTATATAGCGCATTTCATACTCAAGGCAACTCAATGTGCTTTACATGATAAAACATTCAATACAAATGAAATCTGGTTCTATAGTAAACAATGCAGAACTGCTTAATAGTTATTTTTCTTTTTAAAAGTGCAACTGAAAATGTATTTTGTGCCTCAACAATTGGACTTAAAAAAAATAATAAATTACGTCAGATATTTGTTTGGACCAGCAGAGAACACTGGTAACCCAGTGGTCGGTTGGCATGCAGAAATTCTAGCAGTGAAGAAGAGATGCTATGCGCTAGCAGACAGAGCTAATAGAAAAACCTGACTTTTACGTATTCACATAATATTACAGATATTCTTTCGGTGCTGAAGGGGTAAGGAATCATTTATGAACGTGTTTAGGAGCCAGAAAGAAAGTAGTAGCAGATTCTGCCCATCGCCAACACTTCTGGACAAGAGAAGGATAAATATATATATATATATATATATGAGTGCACTTCATAAAAGCACATTACTGGCCTTACTTTACAGCACTGTGGCACTTTTATTTTCTTATTTGTTAACATGCCTGTTGGGTATTTTAAGATGAGGCACTATTCATTTTTATATTAGACATTTTTATCTAATATTATTTAATCTTGAACTAAAGTCTAAAGTGAATCTTTAATTTATTGCTTGATTGATCAAGCTACGTCACAGAAGTGCTCTGTTTAGGGTTGAATGTTAAAATAAGTTGAATAAAATAAATAAGGGACATCCTGGATCTGTTTTTCTTCTTTATCTTTTTATTGTATTATAGAAGTATCGGATCCTTGTTATCGACCAATTCTCAAAATCAAAGGACCCAGACACGGACTCTGGGGCAAAAAAACCTGATCGGGACATCCCTACTCACAAGCATGTTTTTTCAAGCCGAAAATACAAGAACTTAATTAGTAGAGACTACCAGGGCATGGGCTTTCAAGATGGCGACTTCCGACTACTACGGCAACAGTGTTAGGTCAAAACACACGAACTCACCCAGACCTTTACAGTCTATGACACGATCTCAACAGGAAACAACAGCGACCCCAACTTACAATGTATTACATAGGCAGCACAAGGAGTGTGTGTGTGTGTGTTTATTAGTTTAGCATGAATAAATGTTACCTTTTGTCTTAATTTTGCCTTTTTGTGACTACATCATTGGAATCAATTTATTTAAAATTATCTTATACAAACTGGATTGTTTTGATATCATAATTTGCCTTAATGCACTAAGGATTGTATCAATTTTTGAATCAAGAATCGGGTAAAACAAGAATTGATTTTGAATCGAATTGTGACCCTAAGAATCGGAATCGAATCGTGAGACAGCCAAAGATTCACATCCCTACTGAAATATCAAGAGCTGGATCAGAATTAACACTACTTTATACCAAATATATTTGTTTTCAATTTTGGGCTTTAGTTACTCTTTAAAGGGGAGCTTAGTGCAATCCTATCGTGTCTCAGTTATTCTCTATATATGTAACACGTGACTGTCCAGATTGGAAACTATTGGGGATGACGTGCAAGGCATTCAATGTTAGAAATACATATGTACTGCACTCTGCAACTTATTCTATTTATTTTCTTTAAATTTTTTGTTTCAGGTATTGCTAGCATTGTGACATCCCTTTATTTGTGCCTGTACTACAACATCCTCAATGCATGGAGTTTCTGGTACCTCTTTCATTCATTCCAAGTAAGCTTCTATTTAATGACTACTGTTGTAATTTTTATTTTAGTGAATGTTCTTGCATTGGGTTTTAAGCATGTACATTCACACAGGCGATGTGTAAAACATCTCAAAATGTTTAGCTCAAATTCACACAGGCTGGGGAGCTGCAGTTCAAGTAAAGTTAAAAAAAAGGTAGGCAGAGCGCTTTCTCTCTTACCAAAAATCAGAAGTCTTTTTCTCGGAACCTGGCTCTTCTCAATGCGGAGGAACAGCGGCTCTACTTCGAGCCCTTTCCAGATGAGCCCAGCCACCGTACAAAGGAAGCTCGTTTAAGCCGCTACAAAGCAAGCCGTTTAAACCGCTTCGCACTCGGCTGCGAATCGATCCAGTGAGAACTGAAGGTCATGGCCTGATGGAGCCAACAGGACCAGATCATCTGTAAAAAAGCAGTTATTTAATCCTGAGACCACCAAACCAAACCCCCTAGCCTAGAAACTGTCCATAAAAGTTATGAACAGATTGGGTGACAAAGGGCAGCAAAAGTTAAAAAAAAAAAAAAACATAAAGCAATAAAAGTGTCTTGAGGAGGGCAGGCGTTAGTGCATGTGTGTGGAAAATTGTACAATCTTAGTTATTAATTCATCTAAAGCAAGCAGCTCTATTACTGACGTGGTTTACCTGTCACTTAGGAGTGATTTATAAAGTGCGCTATGAACGCAGAGTCAAATCAAAAGTGATAAAATTATCAGTTGTTCTTTGCCCACTTAGCCCTTAGACCGGAACTATGCAGGTGTGTAAGCTGCCTAGGTAGTACATGCAAAATGTTTGATCAGAATAACATAGAAACATATTCATTGGTTTGTGTTCTTTGCCCTTTCCAGTCTGTCCTTCCCTGGGCAGTTTGCCCCTTGAATTCCAACCAGACAGGATATATAGAGGAGTGTGACACGGCCACACCTACTCAGTACTTCTTCTACAGAGAAACACTCAACATCGCACCATCTATCGAGTACAATGGAGGCTTACATACAGGCCAGGTGCTGTGCTTCCTGCTTGCCTGGGCGATAAGCTATCTGTTTGTTGTCCGAGGGGTGAGGTCAACTGGAAAGGTAAGTCTCGTTTTACTTTAATTGACAGTTGCCTGTGTCCTTGATATTGTATTGCTAAATCAAAAATATATAACACTCATTTGACGGTAGGATGATGTTTTTAACACCATCTTATTCTATGAATAAATCATGCTGATATCTGATAAAAAAAAAAGTGCCAAACAGTGTCTCCTCTTTAATCATTGTAGGAGTGTCACAGAGTTAAAGTTAAGCTGAGGTTGGACTTTTTAACAAGGATCAACTAGGAATTCCTGTACAGAAAGCATTGCAATGTTCAGAAATGGTCATCCCAGTGTGCAGACTGGAATATCTTTAAAACTCTGGGATGCTCTGAACGGGCTGTTCATGGTTTGAAACAACCATAGTTAAATTACATCCAGAATTCAGACACTCATTACATGCCTCAGGAAACAAATAGTAGCCGTTACTTTTGTAAAAGGAGTCTAAACTAAATATTGATCGGTTCGTTCCGTTGGAGTGCCCAGATTTAAGTACTGCTCTTGTTTTGTTTGGATGCATTTTTCACATTTTCTGTAGATTATTCCTGATACTTGATTATCTTTTACAGTGTTTATCATAGTAGTTTACATAGAGCAGGAACAGATCAATGAGTCATTAGCAATCAAACAGAAGCATCTGCTTGTTCTTTTAGAGTAATGGGTAATTTCCAATGTGATATCTAACTACTCTCCTGGCTACTGTTGGCAAGTATCCTGGTGTTGTTATCCAAATTTGCCCCAGGGTTGCGCAGAGCATATAGTTTACAGACACCTGGTCCAGCAGAAGATTTATTGGATGGTTTCATTTCTCTGCAGGTGGTGTACTTCACAGCCACATTTCCTTACCTGGTCCTTTTTATCTACCTAATCCGGGGCTTCACTCTACATGGAGCCATCAATGGCATCCTATACATGGTGACACCAAAGGTAAGGTGCTGCTGAGAAGACTTCTCTGGATGCTTCAGGCTTTTGCTTTCCTTAAGGCGTGTACGTTAAAGCTTGTTGATTTGCATTTTTACTTTTTAGATGGAGGAGCTCGCCAGCCCACAAACATGGATCAATGCTGCTACTCAGATCTTTTTCTCTCTAGGCTTAGGCTTTGGCTCACTCATAGCCTTTGCTAGCTATAATCAATATAACAATAACTTTGAAAGACAGGCTGTCATTGTTTCTCTTATCAACTGTGGAACTTCCATCTTTGCTTGCATTGTCACATTTTCCATCTATGGTTTCAAGGCTACTGTCAACTATGAGAAATGTTTGGACAAGTGAGTTTTTATACCATTTCTTTACCCAACCTTGCATACATTCTCATCACATATGTATAGTTTTTGCATTACTTTATACAATACTCACTGTTGATTATTATACTGAACAAAAATATAAATGCAACACTTTTTGCTCCCATTTTTCATGAGCTGAACTCAAATTCTACATACATAAAAGACATATTTATCTCAAATATTGTTCAAATATATCATTTGTCTAAATCTCTGTTAGTGAGCATTTCTTTTTTGCGAGATAATCCATCCCACCTCACAGGTGTGGCATATCAAGATGGCTGATTAGACAGCATGATTATTGCACAGGTGTGCCTTAGGCTGGCCACAATAAAAGGCCACTCTAAAAAGGTTCAGTTTAATCACACAGCACAGTGCCACAGATGTTGCAAGTTCTAATGGGGGTGTGCAGTTGACATGTTGACTGCAGGAATGTCCACCAGAGCTGTTGCCCGTGAGTCAAATGTTCATTTTTCTACCATAAGACGTCTCCAAAGGCGTTTCAGAGAATTTGACAGTACATCCAACCGGCCTCACAATTGCAGACCACGTGTATCCACACCAGCCTAGGACCTCCACATCCAGCATGTTCACCTCGATGATCGTCTGAGACCAGCCACCCGGACAGCTGCTGCAACAGTCGGTTTGCATAATCAAAGAATTTCTGCACAAACTGTCAGAAGCCGTCTCGGGGAAGCTCATCTGCATGCTTGTCGTCCTCATTGGGGTATCAACCTGACTGCAGTTTGTCGTCGTAACCGACATGAGTCACATTTGATCGCGTCTGGCACGTTGGAGAGGTGTTCTCTTAACAGATGAATCCCAGTTTTTACTTTTCAGGGCAGATGACAGACAATATGTGTGGCGCCTTTTATTGTGGCCACCCTGAGGCACGCCTGTGCAATAATCATGCTGTCTAATCAGCATCTTGATATGCCACACTTGAGGTGGGATGGATTATTTTGCAAAGGAGAAATGCTCATTAACAAAGATTTAGACAGATTTGTGAACAATATTTGAGAGAAATAGGTATTTTGTGTTTTTAAAAATTGTTTAAGATCATTGAATTCAGCTCATGAAAAATGGAAGCAAAAACAAAAGTTTTGCGTTTATATTTTTGTTCAGTGTAAATATGGCTATTGAATGTTTATTAAGAAAACCAAAAAAAAATAATTTGCAGATGAAAGTTACATTGAACAGAGAGATCTGATATTGTCCAACACTAAACTTCCAACTTCCGATAATACCCAATACCGATATATACACAGGCCCAGATTTTAGGTCACATTAGCCTATGTAGGTCTCCAGGGGAAATAACAGCTTAAGCCTACCTTTAAGGCAATGTCCCTCTTAAAGGATTCCATGAATAAACATCATCTGTGCAAAATAAGAAACCTTATTCAACCTCAGAAATGGAAAAAGTGTCATATTGGTTTTTGATATGTGTAAACAGTAGCTCTTTCGGCCTTGTTAGTCATCCAGACTAATGATCCGAACAGTTTAACAGTTTGAAGAACGCCACAACAAATGAAGAGTCTCTGAAGTTTATTGTGAAACTGTAACAATAAATAATACAATAACCTTTAGAAATTGTGCAAGAAACATTTCTTATGTAGTTTGTACAAAAGGTGCAGATCACTTAAGATAGCTGGCAAGCTAGTGAGTTACTGTTAGCTTAGCGGTTAGCCCATGACATGAGCTTATTGAAACAACAAGTATTAATCTAAATAGATTTGGACTGAAAATTACCCAAATTGAAAGGTGAGACCAGGAAACCCAAACAATATGGTTTTCTACCAGAAGCTGGAACACTAGAAATAAAGTAAATTCAGGAACAAAAAGCTTGAGGCAGAGCAGCACACATCGGTTTATCAATATTGGTGGAAAACCGATACCAATGTTGACCGATCATACATACTGTACATTATATGGCAAATATTGCCCGATAATATTGGTGGGCTGATATCCTTTATTTAGTAAGCTACATATTAATTGTGTTTTTGGTTGTCTACATTTATAAAATTATGATGGTTATTGAGTGTTAAATAATTAGATTTTCAAATTAGGCAAAAAAATATCAACATAAAATGTAATATGCCATGTTAACGATGCCTTTGCTTTCTGCTTTTAGGACACGCCTACTATTGCTGAACTTTTTTAATCTAGCAGAAGACACGATTTCCATAGACAATGTCTTGGAGTGGATCGAGAAGCTGAACGCGACATACCCAATGGAGTTTGCCCAAATATCCACTAAACTGGAAAACTGCAGTCTAGAGCGTGAGCTGGACACCGTATGTTTCATATCACTGTTTATGCACTCATACAGCTCCAACAATAACATTTTATTTCTTTTTGTTTTTTTGAAACTTACGATAAACATGTCTGTTTCAAAAGTGGAATAGCCATTTGTGAAGTGTAAATACATCATAATCATTAATGGTAAATGGGTGGTAGCCTGTCATGCTTCCAAAATTCTTCTCAAAATATTGAAAAATACCTGTTTTCAAGTATAAAATCATCTAAAATGTATTGAACATGCAAAACTAAAACAAAAAGAACAAAAAAAAACATATTTACATTATTATTCAGTCTTTACCATGAAGCTCCAAACTGAGCTCAGGTGCATCCTGCCATGTTTCTGGAGTGTCTGGAGCCGAGATACACCTCCATTTCTTACATTTTTGGGGGTTCAGAGATCACAGCCAGGTTGTTCCACATTGATTTTCTAGTGTTCCGGTGGTTCTTTTATACTTGCGTTTGGAACACAGTGACATCACAGAGGTGACGCCACCGCCTGTCAACATCAGCTGGTTCCGTTTTAACTTGGATTAATAATTAATATTATTAATTATTAACTCCTTGGGCCTATTCATCCTGAGCTGGGACATCGAGCTGAACAGTGACATACTAAACATATGATTTGCACGTTTAACAGGAAGGTGGTAACTGACAGACTTACACACAATGGCTGCAGACATAACTGAGAAGAGACGTTAAACAAGTAACCCTACAGACGGTTCTCGCCACCCGACACTTTGTGCACTCAGCGATACCACAATCAATCAGTATAGAAATAACCAGAGCACTCAAACCTCTGCCAGCATCAAATCTCCTCTTTGCCAGTTATTCACTGTCATGTGGATCACCACGATCATTCATGGTCACCAGCAGGAGGTGCTTTAGTACCAGCTCAAAGAGCTGATCATAGGGAATCAATGATTTTCCAAACTGATCCAAAATCAATATATTGATGGATTCAATCACTTCTTCCTTTTCCCATTTTTGATATTTCCTGAGAATTTGATCAAAATCTGTCCTCTAGTTTTTGAGTTTGACTGTTCACAAGCAAACAAAGTAATACACAAATAAACACCGACAAAACTATAACCTTCTTGGTCGTGGTAATATCGTACCATGCGCTCACATCACAACTGAAGAATACCAAAGCTTGCGTGGATATAGTGTCTCCTTTCACTGCAACTACCTAGTCAAATTCCTCGTATTGTTCTAAACTGTACCTGGTCAATAAAACTGATTCTGATTCTGAAGTGGCTCAAAAAAGGTGCTGGTACTCTATTTTGCATGTGTCAATGTTAAAAAAAAAAAGGAACGCGCCTCTTGATACAAAGATTTCTCAATGGAATCCCTGCCGCAAACTCATGTTTTCCCCATTAAGTTGCAACAGCAATGTTTATTGTACTTTTCCTCTCCAGCAGTTAGCAGATCATGTATACAACAAAAGATCCTTAATATTTTGTGTATGAGTTACAGGGCAACTGGATGGAGTCAGACAGAGCCTGCACTGTTAAGGTTAATGAGCACAACCTCCACCCGATAGAGGCCCTTCCTCTCCCCGTGCAGCATGATTCCCAAGACCCAAAAGGAAAGGGACTAACTTGGCTCAAATCCATTCAATTGCCTCAATCAAATTGAGCAATTTTTTTTAATGTACTGTATATAGAATTTAAATAATTCAAATGAGAACACAGTTACATTTTATTAGATTTTTTATTAACAAACAGGTAAGTTAACAGTGAGTGAAAAATGTAAACTGTCAATATATAAAACTAAGATTTTTTTTTTCCTGCTCTTGAATTAGTTTAAAAACAAAGTGCTGAATATATCCAGTAAATTAAAATGATTTGAATGAAAACCAATCATACATTTATTAAATATTTTAATAGTACACATTTAAATATGTGACTGTTTTATGGTTTTTTTAATTGTTAATTAAAAAAATAAAAATAAATTAAAAAAACGGATTAAAACACAATACACAACATTGACAATCAAAAACCAAACAGAAAATAAGATTAACACCAACATAAAACGGAATTCACTCAAAGCATAAACTTCTAATTATTTTTAAAAAGCAGGATTTTAACCTTTTGAATAATACACAAACTGCCGTAAAATAGGCCGACCGGATGGAGACGCATTTCGCGCATGCTTGCCGGACCCTGGACTAATTTGGATGCCCAGACACATTTGGTACCTACATCTGCACTGTGAAGGCTGATGTGCTCTGATAAGCGGTGGAGCAGCTATTTGAAGGATTAAAATAGATGCGCTGGTGAGGGTACTGGAACGCTGAAAGTATGTTCTTGGCACTTAGAGAAGTGCCAGGACACTCAATTGACATTTTTCTAAGTCTCGGAACTCCGTACTGGTGCGTTCCGACCCACTTAAACCACTGGTGGTACTTTCATCACACCAACATTTGATAAATGAGGCCCATTGTCTTTATCTGATTAAAAAAACGATTGTCTCCAGCAGCTTTAAGTTAAAGGTGAATGAATGGCTGTCATCGAATACATTAGACTTTATATAATGTGGTTTAATGTGGATAGATAAAAAGCAGACATTGTTGAAGTATACGTTTTCCTGCTCTGTTGAAGGCTGTGGAGGGAACGGGCCTGGCCTTCATCGTGTACAGTGAGGCCATCACCAACATGCCACTATCTCAGCTGTGGTCAGTGCTCTACTTCATCATGCTGCTGTTGCTGGGAATGGGCAGCATGTTGGGAAACATAATGGCTATCATCACACCGCTCCAAGACTTCAAGGTGTTTTCTTCTATAAGTACGGAGCTATTTAACGGTGAGTGGATTAAGTTCATGTGGGCGGTGGGAGCTGAGCAGCGTGCTGGTCAGTGACTGTGGGAACATTCTTGCAGGTTTGGTGTGTTTGTTTTGCATGCTGCTTGGTCTGGGCTTTACAACCCCATCTGGAAACTACTGGATTACCATATTTAATGACTATGGAGCCACCTTCTCTCTGCTCTTTATCGTCCTCATTGAAGTGGTGACTGTCAGTTACATCTATGGAATTAAGAGGTTAGTGTGCTTATGTCTGGAGAGCCCATTAAATACAATTGAAGCTAAGCACTTACTTCATGTTTTCAAGGTTTGAAAAAGACATAGAGGACATGCTTGGTCATCGTCCCAACTGGTACTGGAAACTAATGTGGATGTTTGTCAGCCCTGTTCTCCTTATTGCCCTCTTCATTTTCTACATTATCAACTACATCCTGGGAGGAGTGCCTACCTACCAGGCATGGAACAAAGACACAGTGAGTTACGACTATTCTTGCCACGTTAGAAGAATCAGCTTCATGTTTCATTTTGTCCTTTTATTCTTATTTATTTCCTCTGCCAAGGAGCTCATATTTTCACCAATCTTTGTCTGTTAGCAGGAATACGTCCAGAGTACTTCACAAATTTTGACTAAATTGTAACCAAAGACTGACTTTAGCTCGTGTAAATTCCATTAAATTTTGGAGGGGATCTTGATCAATATACTATTCTGGATCAGTTTGAAAAATGGAAAAATTACTATTTCTTATTATTAGGTAAATTTTTAAAATTGATATCTCAGTGTGTAATTGACTGATCTTTATGAAAATGTACTCTTATGTAGAGTTGGTTGCTCAATTATCTCACTGAGTTTCATCTAGATCAGATCTGGGTTTTCCATTTCATCACTATTTTTTATTTGGGGTGTCCTTACATTGTGATCTAATGTATGGTTATTAATGGGGATATACATGTCTTCTGAGTCTTTAAAGTGTGAATGATATTGATACCCTGACCAGGGTCACTGATCAAGATAACTGATGATATCTGAGAACAAGGAGATTTAGAATGGATGCTAATATTATTTATTAAAAATTTACTCCCATTAACAAAGTTAATGTTTTTGTTTTTGAATATTCTCCAAATTCCCGAGCTTAACTTCTTGTTCAAATTTACCCGAATTGTTCTGTTCCATTGCAACACTACTTTTTGGAGTCTTTCTGTGTGTTTTTGAAATCAGTTATTGTGGGTATTTTTTTTTACTTCATTTTGCGTGTGTGTTTGTTGTCTTTTTGTGTATTTTTCTGCTGTTTTGTATGTTTTTGAAGTAATTTGTTTTTACATCATACATACTTTTATTTTTAAAGAAGTCTTTCTAAAGACTTTAGAATTACGACATTCCCCTTCAACAACATCACAGAGCCTCTTAAAAATCTAAATAAAATACTGCTTCTTGAATTAATGTTTAGTAAGAGAAGCCACACATCAAACTCGAGGCCTGTGGGCCAAATCTGGCCCCTTAGATCATCCAATGTGTAAATTACCAAATAATTAAACTGTATGTATTTCAGTTTCTCAAATACACAAATACAAGGAAACTCCACATTATTTTTAGGGGCTGGCAGTTTTCTCATGCCCAGACCACATGACTGCAGCCAATTCCAACTGCAAATTGTAGAAAGAACATGACATTTTTCAAAAATTCTACAATTTCTTATAAACAATCCCAACAGATTTCTCTAAATGAAATGAAAATGTGATGAAGTGGTGTTTGTGTATAATAAAAGATGTAGGTCTACGTTACGTTTAAGATGTGAGAGTAACTGAAGCTGGTATTTCCTCAGGGTAAATCCGAGGTTGTGGAGTACCCGCTCTTTGGACAAGTCTTCATTGGGCTGCTGTTGGTGTCCTCGATCAGCTGTGTTCCACTCACGGCTCTCTACGTGTTCTGCAAGGGGAGAACAAACAAACGCCATCACAAGAGGCCGCTCTCCATGAGCACGTTGTCCGATTAGTAAGCGTCACACACTTTTACACTCATCATAATACTTTATTAACAGCCACTGCCAAAAAACCATAACCATAAAAGAAGCCTTTTCTTTTATCAGACTATATGAAGCTCTGTTTTGGATGGAATCAGTAAACAAATCGAGTAGCTGTCATTCTAAGTCTTTTCTGACAAAATCTGAGTCATGGTCACTGCAAGTTCTGATCAATTTACCAGTGAAGTGAACAAAGTGTGCCTGTGTTTGCTGAATGTTTACCATCAATGCCTTTCTAAGTAACTCCACACCAACAAGAATAATAGTATATATAGATCTATGTATTAGGCTTATTATTAGTAAATTACACTTTTATAGCACTCCAGCAATATTTTCCTAAATACTAAAATAGTGTTCTGATGAATGTCTGTAGTAATGTGTAGTTCATTGAAATAGTGTTTTCGTGTTGCCATCTTTTACACTGCAAAGTGTCAGTTTGGTTGTATGATTTTTAATTTTTTTTTATCAATAGGGATTTGTATGATTATCGCACTGTTAATGTCAGTGTTGGCCTTTTATTTTGCTCAGGTTTCAATAGAACAGGGGGAAGTCAAATAAAGCACAGATATTTTTTTATTGTAACAGACAAAATTATTGTGTATTTTCATTGTTGTAGGAAGGTGTCAATTACAGAACTGAACTATTGTAAAGGATTGACATTCTGTTAATTTGTTCACTGTTGACCATGTAAAACGTGTGTGTGTGTGCGTGTGTGTGTGCGTGCGTGTGTGCGTGGTAGAGATGTTTCCTAAAGCTTTTTGGTGCCAATCAACTGTAAATTGTAAAGATATGAAATGTTTTAAACGTATTCTTGTACTTGAGACTTACTTTTATAATAAAGAAATGTTATGAAAAAGTCTGTGCATCATCATTTTGACGTCTTTGTCTAATGTTATGCACCATGTGTGAGGTTGCATGTTGCAGTGATGTGCAACATCACAGTTCTCATGTGAATACAAGCTTTTATGTCATTGATGATTTATGTCATTGTGTCCTATGAGCGCTGAAGGCGAAATGTTTCAAATTCAAATACAGCTGATAATTAAAACTTCCTCCTGTCTTTGTGGCCCAGTGGTTGGGGAGCGTTGCACTGGAATATGTCAACATTATTGATTGGTAGTAATGGTTGTTATATTCATAATAAGTTGGTACCCAGAGTAATTATGTCCAGAGTTAAAGTCAAAATGAACTGAAATTTTTTAAATATTTTATTCTGTCACAAAAACACTTTGTTATCTAAAGCCTATTACTGAATATCGTCCTGTGAACTCTCGTGAAGCCTTTCTAGCACATCATATGTTAGTTTCATTTATTCAGACAACTTTTTTTCAGGAAATGTACTTGAATCTCCTGACATGTTTCAACTCCGAACTGCCAGTCTTCCTAAGAGGCATCTACTGATCCTTTTGATGTTTCCTTTTGAGTTCTTTCATGGTGTGGCCAACTTGACAGTTCTCTCAGACTGGCCATGCCCCCTGTCGTCTGATGGTCTCTGGAGAAGACAGTCCCAGGTGTGGGAGAGTAAAAACATTTCTTCATCCCTGTTGATGTCAAAGCTCCACTTCCTGATCTCAATGGCTTCTCTAATCCAGGGTTTGTGTTTTGTACTGTTACAATTATATTTGCATTCTCCCAAACCATGACATGATTTTCTGCACTGCAGTGGTCTAACATTGCAGACTTGAGATTTTCTCTTGTACATGTTGAAGCAATACAGGATGATTCTTGGTGTCAAGCCTTAGTAACAGGAGCATTGGAGCAGTGATGAACCTAATCTGCCAGTGGTTCAATGTTCAGGCTTGCTCATTTGTGTCTGCTGTCATTTATTGTTTTTAACTGTGGTTGTTTCAGCCAGCAGGCTTTTCCTTCTGCTCACTCATACTAATTTGAAAAAGCATTTTAAGCTTATTGCTCAGCGTCATTTCAGCCACACTCACAAATTTTGGGTCCACCGACAATTAGGGCTACAATCCTCTTCATGAGCTTAGGCATTAGCAACACCAAAACCGTGCAACACTAATGAACCTGCAAACACTTGTACTAACTGAAATATGTGAAAGAAACGTTTGAGTCTCACAGGAGCTCCAGCTTCTATAGTTTTCTGTTTAATGATAATTGGATCACCCGCACAAATGGATGGAGGCTTCCCATATTACCTAAACAGACTGTTGTATGTTTTATAATTTTTTTGTCTTTTCTGACATGTATATATAAACTGAACACACACAGGTCATTCAGTGACTGATCACAGCTGTGCAACATTAGCAGTTATTAGTACAGGTAGTGGGAGCGAGAACACAGAGAATGATTATATTGTAAGTTAATGTTTGACAAAGCAGTTGTACACACACACGTGTTAATGCTTCTCAGTGGGACTCATTGAAGATCTTTGAAGTGAAGAAAAGGCAGTCAGACATGTTTTTATGTGAACTTTGTTACTTTTATTTCTAGTTGTATGTAGGCTATGGACTTCCAGGTTGTGGAGGATTTCTTTCTCATGTTGTCGACACCACACATGCACTTTACACAAGGTGATGAAGTGCATGAGGCATTTCTTGCACTTTGACCTGATCCCAGTGTGCAGTGTACCTGCATGGAAGCATAAAAGGAGGTGGTGACCCACATGTTTATGAGCATTAGAAAAAGGGTCCGACTCACCACTGGCTTGAGGCCAGAACTGCTGCTGCTGCTTCGTGTGGTGCTTTAAAGAAAACCTTAAAAGAAAAAACAAAAACACATGACTGTGCCATGACACTATTTAGCTGGGGTATACATCTAAGGCTCCGGTTGACAAAGTAAGTAAACTTTATTTATAGAGCACTTTTTTACAGACAGAGGTCATAAAGTGCTTTACATCAAATGAAGCAAAAACAATGAGATACAATTGCTTGTGAAAACAGATATATATATATATATTTAAAAAGTAATTTACATCATCCACTAGCCTGCCTGAACATGGATCTTTATGAAAGTTTTGAAAAAGACTAGGGAGTCAGAAGAATGGATTGACATGGGTTCCAGATTTTTGGTCCACCTTTGCACAGGATTTAAGTGAGACAAACTAACGCCTCATGCTTATCTTGTTTCCTTTGGGATGGAAAAACACAAACCTGGTCAGCAGCGTCCTGAAAGCAGCCGAGTTTCCTCTGCAGGTTTCACATTAAAACTAATTATTCAGGCTTCTCAGTGGCCTGTGGTCCCCTAAAGGGAACTGTTTTTACAGTTACATGTCATGTTTCCAGTGCGCGTGCGCTCGCTCTTTGGTTTCTTTACCTGACAAGGACAGTGATTTCGATTGACTCCATTTTTTTGCTCTAGTTGGTTCCCAGTATTCCCAGTGATGTCACCTCACTCCATCACACATCCAATTTTTTAGGGCAAACAGAAGAAATCACAGTAAGAATGAAGTAAAAGCACTTCTATGTATCCATCTACAGGACTCCACATCCCACAATGTAATGCACCAAGCTTTTCCAACAATGAGAAAATGTTTACATTGGAGATCAAAACCAACTTTCGAGCAACAATTTAAACCTTTTACATTTTTTCTTTGTGCAAATTATCTTTTATTTATTGATCTATCAGGCCGACACTGTTTTTTAATCTAATTTAAGAATTGTTTCCAGCAGCTTTAACTCAATACATTATTAAATTAATTAATTTTTGATCATTTTCTTCCTAGCCTTTCACTTTTAATAGGCTTAGTTACTAAAATAACTGAATTCTCAGCAGAATTAATATTGCCATAAAGTTTTGACACAATTGTCCTCTTTCAAAGAGTGCATTTGAACGGTATTGTGTGCGTGTGTGGTTTAAGGTCCTAAGATGTCTCTCTTTCGGCAGAAGATGCAGTCCAATCAGAATCTAATATTCTGGAAAACCTTAAAACGTCATATTAGGTCAGAGTGGAATCGATAACATTGACTGGAAAGGTTGAGTGTCTTTGGTCACAGCAGGAACGGTGGAGAATTCAATTCAAACAAAAATTAATTTGGAGCCTACATACACTGCTTAGCATCAGATATAGAAAAAAAGAGTAGTACCTCTAAACCTCCGATTGTTCTAAGAACCCCAACAATGTAGTATTTGAGGTTTATTTTCCCAAACTGGACATACTGAACAAAAAGATATTAACTGTAATATCAACCTACCTGAGGTAGTTTGAGAGGGAGGAGCTCACATTCTTATGTAAAGTAGGAGGAGCAAGGATTGGCAGGAGGAGAAGTTTCCACATTATGACTTCATAATGCGAGAAAAATCCAACTCACCCGTTTTGGAGCTGACTTTTACAAAATGTGGAAAAGCAAGGGAGGGAGAAAACAGAACTTTTTCAACTTTGGCCCTCTGAATGAGGCTAAAGGAATGCAGCAAAACCAGTATAAAATTATTTTTCACAATAGTGCCACTTTAACAGTGATAGCTCAAATGTCTTCTAAAAGTCCAACACAGCTCATCTAAAGGAACATGGTGCCGTAGCTAGCGAGCAAATGTATAAATATTTACTTTTAATCGGAAAAACCCGAGTGAGCCTTTATACATTCTCACTGTGACTTCATCCTTTTTCTAAATCAGTGGGAAGCTTTCCTTTCATAAACACATTCCTTCTTTTCAAAGTGACAGGCAGGCGGAGCCTTCAGTTGAACAAAGGCACCACAACATTCGCTTCTTCTTCAAAATATAAACAAACTTACATTTATTTGATACTATTGGACATTTACAGATGAAATAATAACATTACAGTGTTTGTTGTTGGACAAACGCTGCCTGGCTCTGCATGCTTTCTGTTCCCACAGCCAAACATTACCTTTACTAATGAACCATTTACAACCAATTTAAAGCCCCCTACTGGGCGGTTACTACAAAGCAGCGTTCATGCCTGTGATTGTCAGTGGGATCTCTCCCTCCGCAGGACTCCGAAGGACTCTGTGGATCATGGTTTACACTTCTATGGTCAACATCTTCATGCTGACTCCACTCAGCTGTGAGTGTTCTGCAAACTTTCAAAGTGTCCTGATTAGGAAGCATGAAGAGAATGAGAACGCAAACTTTCTATCATATCAGTTAAAAAGCTTTGGGCAGTGACTTCCATAAAACCAAATGTGTTTATTTGAAATATTAAAATAATTATGTAAGCTGCAGTGACAGTCCTGAAATGTGATTGGTCCTGAATTACAAATGGAACAAGGCGACAGAAGCACAAACTGCAACAATAAGGCAAAGGAGCAGCGCATGCAGTCATTAATCACATGGTTGAGCTCCCAGAGTCAGTGTCATGTGATGTTTGGGGGGTGTGGAGAGCAGCCCGACCCAGCAGCCCCACAGTCTCCCTCGCTGTCAGTAGAGACTCCACGCTGAGGAAGCTTTTCCTGAAGGAGTGAGCACACCTGGGCTTCGCCACTTTCCACACACACACATTCAGTCCTGCCGCTCCAACCGAACCAAGCGCGGCGAGTCCACAAAGTCCAGTCCATTAAACAGGATGAAGCCTCCAGTCACCATGCCGGCCACGCCCCAAAACAGCACATAGGCCAAGGTCTCGGTCCACGTGTCACCTGACCAGTGACCAAACACCAGAGGAAGCTATTAGCATGTTAGCAGCATTTCATGTGTGAGCAAATTGATCAGTGTGCTATTATCAACAATAACTCAATGGTAAATTAGGACACAAAAAACAAAAACATTACCAACAAACCTCAAACCAGCCATATTAACATGTTCATACAATGAAATTTTAAAGATATTTCTCTCTTATCAACAAGTCAAAAACACATTTTAAACCTATTGCATTTGGAGGAGAAGCCAAAACTATATTTGTATTATGCTCCGTCTTGGTGATGTCATCAGGAGGCATGGAGTGAGCTTTCCAGTTAAGCTGATGATACACAGCTATATATCTCTATGGCTGTGTTCGAAATGTCATACTAATAGTATTTACTAGACAGTATATACTCATTGAGTTTATAGTGCATAGTACGGAGTGTGACATTTCAAACACAGCCTGTCTTCCGATGACACCAATCCAATGAATTCTCTTTTTCCCTCTGCACAAGTAAAAACCCTGGGTGTTATTTTAGACTCTGACCTTACATTTATCTCCGACATTGAACATATACCAAAACTAGGTTTTTATCATTTAAAAAATATAGCCAGAGTCTGTCCCATTCTCTCTCAGGCCAACACGGAGAAGTTAATGCATGCTTTTATCACCAGTTGAGTTGACTACTGTAATGCCCTGATCCCAAAAACGTATGGTAGGTCAGGTTTACAATTATTAAATTATTCAGCAGCAAGTGTCCTGTTGAAGACCAGGAGGCGGAAACACATTACACCAATTCTAGAATTGCTGCATTGGCTCCCCGTGTGTTTAAGGATCAATTTTAAAGTTCTCTTATTGGTTTTTAAGTGTCTTTTTTTAGTTTGGGCCTTTTTATCTTTCTGCTTTTAACTTATGAACCTTCACGGGTCCTGAGGTCCTCCGGTGCTGACCTTTTAGTAATCCCTAAACCAGGGTTTTTCAAACTTGGGGTCATGGGGTCACCTGGAAATAAAATGGAGTTGCTTGAAATGTTTACTGATAATACAATTTAAAAAAAATTACTCATAAATGTATATATTTTTTAATAAAAATTTGATTTATTATTATTAAATTTATTTTGCACAACTAAAAAACAATGCATAATATCACAGAAATGGATATACAGTGCAGGAAGAGGAAGAAAGTAAAATAATTATTCTTTTTCAAATGTAAACACCACATGCAATCTCAAACAATTGTATTTCTATACTTTTACTTTCTCAAATAAAAAGTTAAAATAAAATAAATAATAAAAACATCTAAGCTGGCACATATTGTCACTATTGTGCACTAATACTGGCTACTCTGTATTTGTAACGCAGTATAATAAACATGATCAAAAAATCGAATTTTAGAGAAAAAAAAAATTCTCTAGGGGTCGTTAGAAATTTGTGATAATTACGTAATTTACGTGATATTTACGTAAAAAAAAAAAAGGTTGCCCTAAAATCGGGACACATACACTCAAGGTGAGGCATCGTTCCAGTTTTACAGCCTGACTGTGAAACAGTCTGTCGTAGCACTTCAGGGCTGCAGAGAACGTTCATATTTTTAAGAAAAGACTCAAGACCCATTTTTTCAATTTAGCTTTTAACTAGTTATTTATTTCATTTTATTCTGTTATTTATTTAAATCATATTTATTGTATTCTACTTTCTTAATATTATCAGGTAACATATATTACCTTATTCTTATGTTGTTTTCATAATTTTAGGATTGTTATCTTTTAGGATTACTATTTATGTTTCAGTTTTAATCTCTCTTAATGATTGCTTCTTTCTTCTCCCAGTGTTTCTTTGGTTTTCTGTGTTTCTTTCCCTTTGCACTGGAGGCTGTGACAGTAGTGCTGACAGTGCTGTGTGTGGTGGACTGGGTGTTTTAAACCTTGTAAAAGCATTTGAGCTGCATTTTATGTATGAAAAGGGCTTTTTATAAATAAAGATTTATTGAGTGATCGATTGACTGAAGGAATGAAAAACTGGCAGCATTCCAGTGTCTCGACGGTGGTACACTTACCCGCCATCAGCAGGCAGATAATACACATGGAAAAAGCTACGACCATGATGATGGGAAGCTAGAATGAAAAAGGACAAAGGTCACAATATAACACAAATATTAACACTTTGTATTGTTCATCAAACTCAACTTAATTCTTTGTTAAGCTTTGGAGGTCTCTTACTGTCAGGAACTTCCAGTCATGGGGGTCATGGAGGGGCGTGTTCCCGTTAGCTTCATCCACAACATAGTTACCCAGGAACAGATCTATGGAGTCCTGCACACCAACATAACTACGCTAAATTTCATAAAATATCAGTAAATTATGAACCGAAATATGCATTTTTGAAATTTTGCCAATGATGAAAGATAGGGATTTTTCCATTTTTTGAAACTGATTCAGAATCAGCGTATTGATCCAAATCCCCTCCAAAATCTAATGGAATCTTCTGATGCCTAAGGTCCATCTTAGGTTAAAATTTGGTCAAATTCTATGTAGTACAAACAAATAAACACCAATGAAAAAAACAGCTCACTGGTGGAAGTTATTACAATAAAACATTCACTAGAACAAAAAAAACACAAAAATAACTGAAAAATATAGAAAATGACAACAATAACTTAAAAAAATAAATAAATCAAAAATATACAGAATGACACAAAATGACAACGACCCAAAATACTTAAACAAACAAGACACTAAAAATAACAGAAAAAAAAAAAAAAATACACAGTGACTCATAATACACAACAAGCAAAAACACACAAAACATTAAAAATACAGAAAATGAAATTAAAACATATAAATCAGAAAAGACACTGACAACCATAATCTACTAAATCATTGCAAAAACACACAATGACAATAAAACAACAAAAATATACATAACAGAAAACAAATTAGACAAAACAACTCATAATACACAACAGCAGTAAAAATACACAAACTGTTGTTTCCAGTGTTAATGGTCGGATTGGTCATTAGTCTAAATGCTGACATGAATGCTGATCATGTGTCCCTGTGAACAGATGATCACTTTTTTGTGCGCCACGGGGCAAAACCCTTTGTTGCGACTGCTCCTTTAGGGGGTATGCTACAAAGCTAGATTACCTCTTATCACACTAACTTCCGGGATTTAATCAGTGTGTGCTGGACTACAAAGCTGGCTAACGTCTTACGAGCTAAATCACCATGGTAACTTAGGCTGAACGACTAACCTGGTCGGGAACAGGTTTTCTTCTGGCTAGGATCTTAGGGAGTGCTAAAGTCCCGCCTCCTGACCAATTAGTTCTCTTAGAAAGCAAGTTGTCCAATAAAAGGTGGTGTGAACACGTCACTGCGAGAGAGGGAATATTTGGACATCGATGCAATCCTTTCATTTACCAATGACATCTTATAGGAAACAGAGATTTTTATCAAATGGATAAAGTAAAATAAGTCAGCTGAGAAAGCCTGCATGCAATGGGCACTTTCAGACCAATAAATCCATTAATTAATTATTTTATTCATTCATTCATGTATTCTGGGATAATGCAAAGAGCTTCAGACCTGTTAAATGATACAAAATATAAATATATTCCACCCTATGATGTACACTGATCTGTAAAAAATACAGTAAGCAAAACTTTCAACTGTGAGCCAGATAGCACAATAATAATTTTTCCATCAAAAGCCTTGCCTCAGTGTTGTTATTTTTTTCCTTTAGAAGGAAAACAATGTTCAGATGTTATAGTTTTCAATAAAGCAAAAAAAAAGCTGTTTTCTCAGCTTATTGTTCTGAAAATGGCGATTTGTGTAAAACTTGCTCTATTTAACGGCTGATTACAGAAGAACTAAACAAGCTGCTACAAACATTTTTTTGATGAAAGTAGAGACTTTGACAATCTGAAATCTGACACCAGATTCTGAAAGATTATAGTACAAAATATTCTGTGGGTCTTCAAAATGCTCTAAAACAGCTGGCACTGAGGGGTTAGAAAATCTGAAAATGGCTGGCACTGAATGAGTTAACATTCATCAATTCCTGCATTCATTACTTTCTGCTCTTACTAGGGATGTAACGATTAATCGCAAGGCAGTTAAAAATCGATTCATAGGTATCACGATTCACATCGATACTGTGAAAATTGAGTCGCAGTACTTTTTTACTATCCAGAAGTGTTGACGGCAGGTAAAATCTGCCAATACTTTCTTTCTGGCCGCCTTCTACTTTTAAACATGTTCATAAATTATTCCTTACCCCTTTAGCACCAAAAAATATCTGTAATATTCCGTGAATGTCTGTAAAAGTCACGTTTTTCTATTAGCTCTGTCTGCTAGCATAGCATCTCTTCACTGCAAGATATCTGCATGCCAACCGACCACTGGGTTACCAGCGCCCTCTGCTGGTCCAAACAAATATCTGCCCTAAATGCAGTAAAATTACTGTTTTTGTTTTTTTTAAGTCCAATTGTTAAGGCACAAACACATTTTCAGTTGCACTTTTAAAAAGAACTATTATGCAGTTTTGCATTGTTTACTATAAAACTAGAATTTAAATTAATAGGCTTATCCTTCATTTGTATTATTCCTTTATTTATTTCATTCAGGATTTATTTTTAGTTAAATTGCATTGTTTTGAATAGTGTATCAAGGGATTCTTTTGACAATGAAAAATAAAAGGAAAACAGTATAGTTTTTCCCCCCGCCAAAAAATAAAGGAATATTTCTCAGTCATCATTCTTCTACCGTCCCATTTTGTAAAATAAATCGTGAGAGAATCGTATCGTGAACCCAGTATCGTGAATCGAATCGTATCGGGAGTTGAGTGAATCGTTACATCCCTAGCTTTTACTGCAGCAAGTGTGTTGTTTTTGGTCTGAATTATGAATTAAAATTCTTCATATTTTTTAAAGAATTATTCCTCAATAGTAACTTAAGTTGCTCTCATTTCCTCTGTGATTGTGATTGGTCCGATGCTGAAATATTCACCTCTGTCACTAGAGCGCACCAGTTAACCAGACTGAAATCAACACGCTTAACTCAGCCTGATAAAATTATCTAGCATTGTAGCATAAGCCCATTCAAAATGAAACTAAAACAAAACTTGACGCTGTGCGCTAAAGTGTGTGTGCGTCATCAGTCACACCCCTTGGTCTTAGCCCCACAGCGGTTTAGTTTAATTTGGTAAAGGAACATCCGCAAAAAAATGTTTTTTAGGTTTGATCATCAGTTCCAATGAATCATCAGAATATTAACCACAAATATTATTATTATTAATAAATTGATACATACATGAAACATACCAATGTAAAGGTATATTGTGAGGTTTTTTTTTTATTTTAAAATGACCTAAAACCAAGAATGGTTTGCTTTGAGATGACTAAAACGTGTTACTCGCACAGAAGTGGAGGTGATGGAGGAAGAGGTGGTCACTGTGAGGAGCACAGATGGCTTCCTTTGGGTAAGAGCTGGTGTGTTCAAGACCACACTATTTTTTTTTTTATTTTAAAAAATATATAAACAAATAAAATCGTGACAAGTTTCGACAGTTAAATAACATTCTCTCTTTAGTTTTAGTTTCTTTTAAATGCATTTGATGGACAAAATAGGTGCCTGCCAAAAATAAACTAAAATATTAAAACTACTACTGCTACTGATAAATTCACAATTATTCTACATATTTGAAAACAAGATTTTTATGTCAGCTGAATGTACAGCAAGTGTTTAAAAGTATTTCTGCCAAGAAATAACATGGCTGCAGAGTGTTCCCTCTTTGCTAGGGTTGAGCATCGTTTGGATTTTAACGATTCTGATTTCAATTCTCAATTTCGATTTCTGTTTTAAACGATTCTCGATTCCGATTCTTTGAGTTGTGCAGGTCAACAGGTCACAGATTTCACAAGATAATTTTTTAGCTTGAAAAAGCCTTTACACAGGCCATTTTTTATTAATTCACTTAGTTGATATAGTTTAGTTTGGTTGCTGTAATGTAACTAGGATATTCAATTAACAAAGGTTTCCAGCTGTAACTGTAAAAGTGAAACTTTCTGAAATAAAACTACAAACAAGTTGTCATCAGTGTAAAAAACATAGAGCTACAGGTAGATGTGAAACTAAATAAAACAAACTCAAACCTTGGAACAGTCATGTGACAAATCAATCAATAGTTCTGGTTGAGAAAGATAATTATTATTCTGGATACAGTGGAAACAGAAACTATAAAAATAGTTATCTTGTGAACCTATTTATATTGTAGGGAACATATTATATACATAAATGTAATTGGAGTCTAAAGCCACAAGCTTGCGCGACTTGTGGCGATGACGCACTGGTGAAGACATAATCCAAGATGGCGGCGGCCCGGACTACAGCTGACACTGTTTAATATAAGCCTTAAAAGACATGGATATAATGAAAAAAGTGGATGGACGGAGGCATAAACATGCAGACTTTCAAACAGACTTATTAAACACACACGGACCTCGGTGAACAGAACGGGCTTCACCGGGCGCTGGCACTAGGACCCAGAGGTGGAGTAAATGTGTCCCCGTACTGCATGTACAGGCTGTAATATCATCAGTTTATCATTTTACCAGTTGTTAGAGCTACTGTCTTTACCAGGGAGATAATATTTATTACTGGTGATTGTTTTCTGGAGTTTTACTGGGCTTTTTACCGGTGATTAGTTTCTATCTCTCTTCCGCTCTGCGGTCTAAACTGACGAAATGCAAACATCTTCGTAACAGTTCTGGAACCGGACGTACAGAACTCAGTGCCCAATTTCACAACCAACAAGTTAGCGGACTTGTTTAGCTCCAGGCTCTCTCTCCTGCTCGTGTGTGTGTGTGTGTCACACACGTCACTCAGTCACATTAAGGAAGGTTGTGGTCATTATACGGGGTGGATTAAATAATGAATAAAGGATTGTTTTATCCCGTTTTCCTCCTTGTTATTATCACAATATAAAAAAGTTTAAAAATAGCAGGAATTAGTGCTGGTCTCAACCGATCTTGAGGGAAAATCCCGAGTCCGGGCAGCCCGAGTCAGAGACAAGACTGAGTCAAAATGCTTCCGAGACCGAGACCGACAACACTAGTAAGAGCTGTGCATGATGACCTGTCTGAAGCCGTCTGAGAAGTTATTTTTGAAGTAACGAATCATTGAGTTCCAGCCATCCATCAGCAAACCCCACACGGTTCTTTTTCCAGTCCTGAAAGAACAAAAATTCAAAAGGTCACCACAGAACAATGATGAAGCTCTCAGAAGATCAACACTAATGCCTTCATGCTGTCTATTCATAGATAAATCTCATTGGTGGAAAGAGAAGATAAATTAAATTCAGAATAATTGACCTGGTGAAGTCAGTCTTTAAGGCTCCAGTGCCTGCGTACTGTTTGGCACAAGCATCAGCATTGTCTGCCCAAGCTGCAGGAAAACAAGAATTCCCAAATGAGTAAAACATGCAAATTGTCATGGGGTGCGTGAATAGAAATGAAAAACATTGGGACAACATTGGAAACTAGAATATAAATAGAGCAGCAGTCAGGAGCCTCCATGCGTTGCCACAAATTACACATTAGCCTTTAGAGTTACACCTGTAACTGACTGTCTCTCATTCCATTGCGTGGAGCTAACTGATGAAAATAAATAAGATAAATGCCCTTCTACATTGACTTCTACCACTAGTCAACTCACGGTTGAAGCATCACCTGCCAGTGATAGCAATACGCAATATTCAAGGTGTATGGCGGACCAAGATGCTAGCAGCGCAACGATTGTGGATAGCCGAGCTACTAGCATGGCCATGGACAGGAGAGTCCCCTCATGCAGCCTCAGACAGTGAAACAATCTCATCAAAAAAGGTCAAATATGAAATTCAACCAAACATTGAGTTATGTTCATCCTTTCAACCTCACCTTTTCATTTAAGTTGTAGCGAGTTGTATTTCAGAGTTTGAGGGTTATGAATATGTTGTATTACTGCTATATGCTCAATCAACAAGTTTGGTAGATTTATTTTTCCAAAAAAAGAGATTGGTTTATCACTAAAAATGCCAGTAGGCTAATTAATTAAATAAAGCAAACAAGTTCTGAATATGTTGTTTTCTTGTGTGTTTACAGGTTATTATTTTATTTTTTATTTTTTATTTTTTTTAATTATATGTTATTCCTCAACAGGATAGATACAATTCAGAGACAAATTTCACTGTATAGGCTTGTATATGACATTATATGATTATGTTTTTTAAGTGTGCAGAAGGAAGGAGTTTATGGCTTCACGTTAACTGAAAAGTTTGGGAACCACTGGACTATAGGAGAACAGTAACAGCCTTTGCTAGCATTAGCTCAGAAAGGCCTTTGGTAGATGGATCTGTTGGATCTTTCCTTTGTTATTGAAGTGATGTGTTGGCCAACAACTAACACACAATCATCAAACCCTGAGCTTGAGTGAGGACGCGATGTGAACTAGCAGAGCAAAGAGTCACAGGAAGTCCAACTAACATCTGAGTGCCACATACCACAAAGCCCCGTGAACGCCTGAGCTGCTCTGAGGACAACAGAAACGTGATCGTCTTAAGGACACAGTGATGGGGAAGGAGGCCACCACACTGGTTGTGTGTGTGTGCTGACCAGAGATGGGAGATATCAAGGCCGATATTTGCCAGAAAATGAAATATGGGTTGACATCAGTATGGGTTTTTCCACAGGTATTGAAAAACTGATATAACCTGTGGAAACAATTCCACAGGTTCAAACAATTTAGTTTGTTTATGATGTTACAGCGCTAACTAGTGGTGGGTAAGAATATTGTTTGGATTTCCCACCCTGACCTTTCAACATGTACCATCATTTATCTCCAGATGCATCAGACCTTGTAGAAATTCCTTGTTAACCTCCATTCTGTCACTAAAGCAAATGTCTGTAAGAGCTTTTAGTTATAGACAGTATTTATTTGAGTTTCAGTCATTTTACACACTAGAATAGATCACTGTTGCCTGTTTCATACATATTTAACTAGCTCACAGCTATCTGCTAAGGTAACGCAAACTCACAAACTTTTTTCTGCCATCTTAATTGACCTGCACCTCATCTACAAACAAATGTTATATGTGTGATGCTTGTATCAATCAATCAATCTTTTATTTGTATAGCGCCAAATCATAACCAATGGTATCTCAAGACACTTTACAGTAGAGCAGTCTTAAGGACGGACTCTTCATTTTATGGATACACACATATGCATATATACGTATATACACATACATATGTATCCCACACCCAACATGAATTCATCATGGCGGCAAGGAAAACCTTCTGTTAAGCAGCAGGAACCTTGTGTGGATCCCATTCCTATGATGAACAGCCATCCACGTTATGCTGTGTTGGGTGTGTGCAGAGGAAAGGGTGGAGACAGAGTTGTTGAGACTCTGTAACTCCACACTGAGGATCCCACGGACCTGCAAGACAAAAGCCAGAAGGAGTACAGGAGCAAACACACAAGGGAAGAAGCAGACATAGAGGGAGTGTTTGAGAGAGGAATGGGACCCTCTCCGGTCCCTCTCTAGCCTAAATGACCTCTCTCTTAACGCCCTCTCCAACCTCTCTCCAACCGAGCATGCCAGACCCCCCCCACCGGCAGTCTATGCCTATTGCATCTTAATTATGAGCTATGAGCTGGTTCCTAACTAAAAGCTTTACCAAAGAGGAATGTTTTGAGCCTAACCTTAAAGGTAGAGAGGGTGTCTGCCCCCCGAACCGTGGTTGGTAGATGGTTCCAGAGAAGTGGGGCCTGATAACTGAAAGCTCTTCCTCCTATACTACTTTTAGAGACAAATGGAACAACGAGTAGTCCAGCATTTTGAGAGCGTAGTGTTCGGGAGGGATTGTATGGCACTACAAGCTCCTTGAGATAGACTGGTGCCTGTCCATTTAGGGCTTTATATGTGAGAAGAAGAATCTTGAATTCTATTCTATATTTTATGGGAAGCCAATGCAGAGAGGCTAATACAGGAGTAATGTGATCTCTTCTCCTAGTTTTAGTCAGTACACGTGCTGCAGCATTTTAAACCAGCTGAAGTGTCTTAAGCGACTTGCTCGGGCAGCCTGCTAAAAGAGAATTACAATAATCCAGTCGAGAGGTAACAAAAGCATGGACTAGCTTTTCGGCGTCACCCTGAGACAGGATAGATCTGATTTTAGCAATGTTACGGAGATGAAAGAAGGCAGTTCTTGAAGTTTGTTTTATGTGAGAGTTGAAGGATAAGTCCTGATCAAATAGAACCCCAAGGTCTCTAACAGTTGTGCTTTGTGCCAGAGTAATGCCATCTAGGGCAGTTAGGCTAGCATAGGTTTCTCTAAGGTGTCGTGGGCCCAGTACAATGACCTCAGTCTTGTCTGAGTTAAGAAGAAGAAAATTTTGGTCCATCCAGGCCCTAATGTCCTTTAGACAGGCCTCAAGTTTAGATAGCTGATTTGTCTCACCTGGCTTCATTGATACATACAGTTGGGTATCATCAGCATAGCAGTGAAAGTTAACAGAGTATTTTCTCATATTGTAGCACAATATTAAAAGGTTGTGTTCATCTGTATTGTTCCAGTTTCACAGTAAACCTTGTTTGTTGTGGAGTTCTTCCAACTGTTTAAAGAGTAACTAAACCCCAAAACCACTTTTGTCCTGTTGAAAATGTATTTGTTGCTATTGATTAATCCTGGTCCAATTCTCAACATTTTAGTCAAAATATTTCAATTTGACGTATTTTGTTGTAAAATGTGAGAGTGACTGTCTTGTATGGGTTCAAACTCGGCTATTACAATTTAATTTTGCTATTGGGTGAGAACAAGATTTTGTGACGCCATTGGACCATCATGCATCACTGTTGGCTCCGCTCCTCCAGTTTAGTTACTCTTTAACTGCTTGGATGATTGGTCTGGACGACTAAAGAGGCTGTAGTTGTCCAGTAAAATGAAATAAATAATACATTAATATAAAAACATCACTGAATAAGGTCATTTATTTTACACAGTTGAAGTTTACTTGTGAACTACATCCAGTAGGACATCACATTAAAAGTAGGATTAACCTGTGACATATATAGGCTAATGTGACCTAAATTAGGTTGGTTTTAGGGGTCATTGTATATCAGAACTGGATATTGGCAGAAAGCTGATATTGTTCATTTCTAGTGCTCACCATTCCTGTACGTCTTCTCCAGGTCAGTCTGCTCCTCAACCCGCTGACCCTGGTGCAGAACTCCCATCCTCTGCACACACATACACAGGCTGACCAAAGTCTATGTCTGAAAACATCCCTCTGCTGTACTCCTAAAAAGTTAATGTAGCACAATCTCTGAACCACTGGGTTCAATCAAAACTTATTAAAATAAAGATATTGTTCATTATAACAATTAATGTTCAAAGCTAAATTAAATGCACTTCCAGAAGGTGTTCAAAAATACTTATCTCTACAGACCAGCAATACAGCCTAAGGGATCAATTTATATTTAATGTACCAAAGGCAAGATTGGAAGTAAAATTAAGATGTCTGTTTGTTCTAAGGGTTAAATTGTGAAATAGTGTTGATAAAAAAAATAAAAAAGAAAATGTCACAATGTATTTTAGAAAGTTATGTAAAGCATTAGGGTATAAAGTGCACTTGGTTACATGTTGTATATATAAAAAATATTTATACATACAATATATATATTTGCATTATTTGAAAAAGGCAACTCAAATGTACTTTGTTGATTGGTTGCATTTCTTTTGTGTGTATTATTTGAGAAAGGTAACTTGAATGTAATGATTTATGTCAGGCATATAAGCATTTTTGCTTCTGCCTGATTCAGTCCCGTTATATAATTTTAAATTGTGATTTATGTTTGAAAGTTTTTGTTGGACTGAAACAAATAAACTGAACTTGTGGTCCCATGCAAAGTAATACATTAGTCACGCTCGGTCGATTGCATTGATTGTGTCCCATGTGCTGTTTAAGGTTTCCTTTCCTATTCATTACAAGATTACATTACAATTTATTTCACCAGATACTTTCATCTATTGCTGGTCCAAACCTGCAGCTGGGACTGAAGTGAGCGCCGCGCTAGGAGACTCTGAACCACATTGGTGCGGTCCAGGCAGTCCATGCAGTTGCTTCGAAACACCCCTTCCTGGTTTAGGAGCACCATCCCATCTGCATCCACAAGGAAGTATCTAAATCCATATGGCCTTGGTTAATTGGTGTTCTCTGTCAGCCAGCTACACACAAGGACAACAGAATGAGCAAGAACCAATGAGAAAGGCACACTGACCCAAACTCCTCCTGCAGCGCAGCCACCATGTCCAACAGGATGTAGAGGCGGTGCCACCTCATCTGACTGCACTCTTTATGGAAGTCAAATGCGATGTACCTGCAGGTAAACAGGACACTTGGATCAGTCATTTCACAGCTGGAGAAACAAACGAGGCCCATTGTCTCTGACATTAAGTCTCATCTCAGGTTGGAAGAGAACCTTACTTGATCATGCCATTTCCCAGGCTGGTCACCATTCTGTCAAAGGCAAGTTCCAGAGGCTTCTCTGAGCCCTTTTGGTTGATCTGGAAACAAAAAAAACAGAAACAAGTGACTTCTTTTAGCACAATTTCAAACTTTCCTTAGAAAAACCAAGCTTAATGTTTTTGTTCTGAAGCATGTAGAATGTACACGTCATACAAAACCATGTTGACAAATGGTTAATACTAGAAGTACAAGGAGGTTTTTTTTTCTTCTTACCAAATTTAAAATGACTTGTCGTCCATAGAGAATAATCTGAGAGTCAAAGTGTCTCTGGAATCCATCTAACTTTGAGGAAGGAAAAATAAAATGTGTGAAAAAGAAAGCTACATGTGGTAAAACACAGTTTGGTGTAAACTTACGTGGTTGACTGTCTTGTTAATCTGAGGTTTTGGCTTGTACCTGAGATTTGGCCTTTGGGACCAGTAAAAAGGAATGGAGCCTCTAGTCTGTGAAAAACACAAGCACGAAGCATGAGCGTGGGCGGCCTCCAGTAAACTTCCACATGCCTCGGTAAAACATATCGGATAATTTGGACATTTGAGTAAATAGATGTGTATCATGTAAATAAATGATGGAATTAATTGTATGTTTTCATTATTCTGAATACTTATACCATTATGTCACCAAAGCATTTATAGCTATAGGTAATGTAGATCATACAAATAAAGTGCCTTCCCTTATGACTCATACATGCTACCCCATAATTAATTAAATAATAATAATATTTAATTATTATTATTAATAATAATAATAGTAATAATAATAATAATATCGTGGCTCAGGTGGTAGTGGGTCGTCTTCTGATCGAGAGGTTGGGGGTTCGATCCCAGTACCTGACTATGTGTCGAAGTGTCCTTGGGCAAGACACTGAACCCTAAGTTGCTCCCAGTGGTCGACTAGCGCCTTGCATGGCAGTCCTGTCCCACTGGTGTGTGAATGTGAGAGTGATTGGGTGAATGAGCTGATATGTAAAGCGCTTTGAGACTGCTTCAGTGTGGTGATATAGCGCTATATAAATCAAGTCCATTTACCATTTAATAATAATAATAATAATAATAATAATAATAATAATAATTATGGGGGTGGTGGCGTGTTAGTCATAATAAGATTTTACACAAAGTCTGCGATTAGCTTTCTGGTCACTGTATGTTTTGGTTGTTAGATTTTCCTTTCAGTAAAGGCTATCAAAAACAAACAAAAAAAAAATGTTTTTTTTTTTTTTTAAAGCGTGTCTCAGTGCATTAGTCGTCTAATAATCGAAGGGTTGGGGGTTCGAATCTTGCTCTATCCAAGTTCTTGTTGTGTCCTTGGGCAAGGCACTTTACCCACATTGCCTTGTATGAATGGGTATAATTGTGCACGAATATTGGTGGTCGTCAGAAAGGCCGTAGGCACAAAATGACAGCCACGCTTCTGTCAGTATGCCCCAGGGCAGCTGTGGCTACAATGTAGTTTACCACCACCGGTATTACTGATGTGAGTGACTGGTGTGAATGAACAATGGTTTCTGTAACGCACTTTGAGTCTCCTACAAAATCTGACATATTATTCAAAATTTTTAATTGAAATTTAAGGTATTATTCTTTATCAGGATCAAGAATGAATGGATGTTTCTAAAAACAAAAAAAAATGAAATGTTTGAAGACAGCAGCAACAAAAATTGCCCGTTTTCAAAGTAAGAGAGATTCATCATTTTGTGTTTTAGAAAAAAAACAAAACCGTGGTAAGAACCATTTACTATACATTTTCACATCTGAAAATATATAAAATCTAATTCTACACTTCCCATAATTGTGTAGAAATCCTACACGACTCACCTGAACAAAAGAGGCTTTTGTACTGCTGTATTGGACAATTTGCTCAGTTTCCACATAGTTAGCAACATGTCCTTCTGAATCAATGCCTTAAGACAAAGTCACACACACACACAATGAACATCAAGAACACATGTACCGTATGTAGTACATATAAGACAACAAAGGTGATCTGTTGCTCGTTTATCCTACAAATCTACCAGAAATTAGCATGACCTTCAGTCAGTGATGCCTCTTTAGATTTTAAGATTAAAAAAAACAAAAACACAAAACTTTCTTCATGGATCTTCTCTTGCCCTCTATGGTAGTTGGGCACATTAGGACATGCAAAAACAACAAACATCTGAATAGCTTGTAGCACAAGAGACAAATTACACGCACATTAGCATTAGCTACATAAAGTCTTTTCTGTGGTGCTGTTGAACATACCTCGGATATAGTAGCGAACACCAGCTCTGAAGCAGCTCCTTCTGGAGATAATACTCCACTCAAACACTTTGCCATTAACACAACTTGACTTTATGGAGATGACTAGGCAAGCAATGGGTTAAAGACAACAACTATGCATTGTAAACATAATGGATCTTTATACTTTACATGATGGCTTCCATCAGGATGTTTGAGGAAGGTTTAGTGGTCAGACATTAAAAAGGATACAGCCGTGAATGACAGGATACACAAACTTGTGGAGCTGTAAAATAAAAGCAGTATTGGGTGATTCTTCAACAGTGATGTTCAGGTCCTCACCATGAACTAAGCTCCATGCAAACTTGGTATTAAAGCAATCGGGAGACCGTTTTCCTTGTTATTTCTCACATTGTGTTCCAGAGTGATGAAATTTGAAGCAGTTTGATTTCAAGTGTGCCCTACTTTGCACTTCTACGTATTACTGATAAATAAAGTATGTAAGGAACCGATAATATCCAAGCAATAAATGAGGTATGAGCTGCTGCAGGATCTTCTCTTCTTTTATTGTAATTTAAAGGGATTTTTTTTAGAAAATTGCAAGATTTTAGAAAAATGTAAAAAGTAACTGAACCCCAAACCCTTTTTTCTGCTGAATACATATGTATTTGGGTATTAAGTAGTGCTGTTGATTGATCCTCGTCCCACTTTCAACATTTTAGTAAATTTATTTTTATTGTGCGTATTTAGTTGTAAAATGTCAGAGTTACTGGCCTCTAAGGGTTGAACGTCGGCTATTACAAGTACATTTTGCAAATGGCTGAAATGGATTCTTTAGATTTCCCTGCGTCATCAACTTTCACTGTTTTCCCCACCCCTCCTATAAAAGCTGAGAGGAGACAGCAGGGTTTCCTTCAGTCACAGCCCTCAGTGAGCACTGATTGACAGTTTTAATGAGTTAGTCTAATGTTCCGTGTGTGAAACAGCACACTGTAATGGTGATGTTTTTAACTCTGTGTTTCTATAAAGAGCAGATTCAGCGCTAATCAGAGGGTTCATCAAGCTATGTGTGTATGTACAGACAAAGTGTGCATATCTCTGTCATTCTCTGCGTGTGCGCAAACGTGCATGTACTTCTCGCTGCAGTGTGTCTTTATATGTGTGTGTGTGTCTGAGGCTGCGGTGTTCTGAGGCTCATGGCGAGAGTAGAGCAGGGACTGTTTGTGAGTAATATATCGTCTGTGGGGCTGTGTGAAGATGCTTGTGAGCTGTGTATTATATATAGTAGTTGAGCAGGCTGAAGTCAAGGCATTTTTTTAAAATTACCCCTCTAGTGGCAGGTCAGCAGAAAGCAGGGGTTTTCAGTTAGAAATGACTGCTATCATGTGAAAAAGAGCAAGAAATTAGCAAGAACATGCAAATATTGTAAAGTTTAACTAAATTTGTGAATGCGGGGGGTGGTAGCTACCACAGTTGGTCATTTACACAATGATTCACTTTTACTTTCTCCCACATTGGATGATCTATGGCAGGATTTGGGCCCCTGGCCTTGAGTTTGACACAAGTGGTTTAGGGGGTTCAATAAAGCCCTCTGAAAACAGCAATAGTCACTGTTAAAGAACCAGCAGCTTAAGAAGCATTCCATTTAATAATCACACTGCATGGAACTGGCCTTGACAAAAATGATGGTAACCTTAACTTAATATTGTTTATAATATTACAAGCTTGAAGACACCTGTGATGCTTATTCTAGGACACACGTTAGTTAGTTGTACCATTATTTTAGGCCAGGCGAGTTTCATTATTTAGTTTTTTTTAAAGGGGACATATCATGCTAAATCCACTTTTTTAGCCCTTAAATGCATTTTGATGTATATTTAGATTGTTTAGAAGCACAGAAAAGTTCAAATTAATCTCTTCAGGTGCTCCGTTGATATCTTTATATTCTGTTTTGGTCATATTTTTCAATCTGTTTCGATTTTTCGATTCTCTATTAAGTATTTTGAACAATAACGTCAGTGGAACTGCCAAATTAGGACATCGACTCCAGGCCCAACACTTCGAGCAATCCGCCATTTTTATTTCTCGCTTTTATTTTGTAGTCCAAGCTCCAGGATGCAGAAGTTACGAGAGGAGAAATCAAAATGTTTGGTTGTTGGATGTAGTAACCCACACGCTTCATTACAACGTCTCCCAGCATCAGAACCTTTTCAAAGTGCCTGGTTGAGTTTTATTTTTCTTTATACTCCACCAGTATAAAGAAGGATTTGCTGAAAGACTTTGTCTGATTGAGGGTTCAATTCCTTCTATCTTTGGAGACGACGAACAGAGCACTTCGGTAAGCTGTAAATAACGCTAAAAAGTGTAATGATAAGACGTCCCTGTCATTGTTTTGTTAGCATTGGCAGTTGCACCATCTTCATATGTTAGCGCTGTGTGCTCGTTTTAGATCCTTGATGATATGGCCTACGTGGTTTAATTAAAGTCTAAAGTTTTCATTAGTCATTTCATTTTGCCGTTTTTGTCTTTGAAAAGACTGTATTAAAATGCATTTCGTGACGTTAGCTTGCCGCTAGCATTAGCTCGGCGCTAGCGTTAGCGCGGTGCTTGTGCTAGCTCACTTGTTAGGGTTCTGCAGGTTCATCATCTTCATTTTCATCTCGCTCCGCTGGGTCAGACTCTGGCTCAAACATGTAAAGCTGGATGAACAAGTATTCCGTTGTTGACATTGTGTAAATAACGTGTGAATAAACTTTTTCTGCGCCACTACATAGCCATATCTCTTCTATCAAACTACAAAAATGGCCGAGCACGGTGGAGTTGAACCTGGAGAGGGGGCGGGGCATGAAGTGTCTCATTTGCATTTAAAGAGACCGCACCAAAACGAGTGGCTCTTAGAAGCACATCAGGAAAGGGGTAGAAAAGGGGTCTGGGGAGCTATAATAATGAGGAATTCAGAACCAAGCAGTGCAGTTCCGCTTTATATAGACCACAACTGTATGATTTATATCTAAAAAGGAAGGATTTAAAACCATGATATGTCCCCTTTAAATGATTGAACCACAATTCAAAAGCAATGTCTGATTTTCATTAGTTAATTTTCAGTTTATTATTACTTTCATCAGTTTCAAGTTATTTCTCTGACCATTGTGGGTTTTTCCTTTCTTTAATGGAACAATTTTGTCCCCGTGTTTACCCTGTAGTGGAAGGGCCTACGCAGCAATAAAGAGAAGCTTACCTCCGGCTGAGTCATGAATTCCCTTAACAGGTGACCATTCCAAACAAATCGCTGATCTGCCTGAAATAAGCAGTGAACATGAGGATAAACACACCTGAAAATACACCTACAAAAGCCCACACTGAGCCTTACGCACACGACTAAACAGTATCTAATTAGGAGTCGTTCCGTGAGCTAAACGATAAAAGCAAACAGCATCACAGTTTCACAGCAACTCCTCCTGCCCACTAATGATGAAGACATCGAACAGAATGAGACGGCTTACCCTCTCCAGAAGACTCATCTCCTGAAACTCAGGGCAGGTGTTGGCCAGGCGCTGCAGGGTGTGCGTCAGGTCGTAGTCAGTTGCAAAGTAAAAACCATCTGTATGAAGCACTCTCTTGATCATAGACAAGAGTGTCTTGTTGTCCAACATCTGCATTAAGAAAAATATGTCATGACATGTCAATAGAGCCAACATGACATGTCAATAGAGCCCAAATTAAACTAATAAAAGTTTACAAAGAAGAGAAACACATACCAAGCAATGATAAATGATCAATTTGGGCTTCATTCAAATGTGGCCAAAATCTGAACGTTTAGCCTATATCCAATCTGTAGACACTTTGAATATTACAAATCTGATCTTTTCATGTTACTCTCATATGAGCTCCTAAATCTGACAAGCATCTGATATTTTACGATATGACTGCTGAGTGAACGATGCTTGGAAATAATTAATATTTATTTGAGTTGCACCAAAATGAAAATTTTTGGCCAAAACCGAAATTCCGAAAACCGAAACACCAAACAAAATTATTATGCAAATTATTAGTCCCTCACTAAAATTAAAACATTTCAACTGTATAATTAATAATAATGCTTCAAAAAATAAATCAATTAAAAATATAAAAATATTTATTTTGCACTGACATTCCAACAATGCACAATATCAAATAACTGACTGGGCTGCTGAAAGAGAGTCAAATGGAATCTGTTCTCTCTTTATAACACAAAGTGTATTGAAATTTTTGATGAAGATCAGCTTTTCTGCTTCATCACAGTGACTGTGAGCTAGGCTCTCCAAGCATGTTCTCTGCATTCATTGCAGCGTACATAGTTTCTTGGTTTAATCCCATCCAAGTAATGATCTTTAAAGCACGGACCGAGTACAGTCGTCATGAAGTGCAGGATCAGATTAATGCTGCTGATATGCAGCCATGCGTCAGGCTGTGCGGTCCGTGTTCACGAACTGCTACATGTAACTACAGCGTTGAAGTGACACAGAAACATAAATCACACGTGTGCCTTCTCAAACTTTGCTCAGTAGACGTTTTAGTGCACAGATGTATTGAAATACAGCCACTCCATGAGCCTGCGGACAAGTTGGGCTGTTTCCAGACAAGCGTGCATGCTGACCGTGGTGTTTGCTCGCGTATTTACAACATCCTGTGTCGGCCGGCTTGTTTCGGTGAGAAAAGTGTTTGAAAGTTTTCCGTGAAAAAAGGCCCAAAAGTGCATTTTCGGTATTTGGCCGAAAATTTTCAGTGGCTGAAATTTTGGTGCATTACTAATATACATATATTATACATATTAACAGTTTCAAGACGAGAGGCCTCAATATTTATCTCTGTAAACAAAGAGCATATTATGAAATGCAAAATGTTCCCAAAGGAAAGGACTGGACCTGGTTTTCCGTCAGGTGGAGGATGGTTTTTTTATAGGAGATGATGTCAAAGTCCACTGCCTTCCACACAGTGTGACCAAGTAAATCTCCCACTTTCTTCTTCTTTGTGATGACAATTAAATACATGCCTGAAACAAATACACACACACTTTGGTCCATGGGAATGAAGAGTTTGAGTGGAACACACACGGACATGGCTCACCTGCCACCAAGCGGATGGTCCCCATGAGTCCATGTATTTGCCTGCCGTCGCCTGAAGTTGGGACATCACTCTTTACTAAGGACCCCAGGGAAACAGCACTGGTTAGTCACCATCCGACTCGGTTAAGTAACCCCCTAATAACAGTGGACTCTAAAGCACGTTCACAGTTTTAGTGCAGGACATTAGTGCTTTGAGGCAAACTGTTTCCTGTTCACAGCATTCTAAGCACACAAGTGGTTCTAGGGATTTTTAAAGCAGCAGTAAAATGAAGAACAGCATAAACTACCTCAAAGCATTTGTTTTTCATTTCTGGATGGCCCAGGGTTGCACTGTGCATGCAATTAATGCAACTGTGGTCTGAACTCTGCCTTTTATTTCATGTTAAGGATCTCCTCAATAAGAACATTTTGAGAATTTGAAGATCTTTTTATTGATCAGCAGCTTCTAAATCCCCTCTCAAAGTTTACATTTTATTGATTTTCATTTCAACTTTATTTCTGACCAATTCAGTCCATACAAAAGAGGTACAAACAACAATAAATACAATATATTCATAAAGCCCAAATACCGTATTTTGCGGAGTACAGTACACTATTTTTTTTCTTTAAAGTTGAAGGTGCGGCCAATGTGACGGTGCGCTCTATGTGTGGATTTTTCAGTCAGTCGCACGCGTGTCCAGTGAAAGCAGGAGTCGGGAGGCAGAATATTACTGACCGTCACCCTACAGCGAAATGACTGAACTGTAACAGCCACTGAACATCACGGTGAACTGAACGTTCAGAAATGAGCTTCGGATAATGTGAGGAAAGTGAAAGCACTCACAGGTTTAATAACTCACATGTGAGCGAGTGACAGCACAAGTCCTACATCAGTTGAATATTTGTTTTTATTTATATATAAAATAAGATTGCTGATTGTTAAATAAAAATAAAATACCTAAAGTTGTCAAATCACTGCATTAGGTTAATGAGGAGCAATCGCACACTGGACTCTCAGCCTGACAGCTGATGTAACTGACATCCACCCAGGGGAAGGGGGGAGGAGAGAGAGCTGAAACACTCCGTATAAAGTAAAAATCAGTAGGTTTATGATTGAAATAAACAATAAACAGCATAAAGTTACCAAATAACCACGTTACGTTTGTTCAGAAGCAATCGTGTCCGGACTCAAAGTCCGATCAATGTGATCACTACAAGCTGGAAATGGACTAATATGTAAACACGGGGCAGTGAGGATGTGATTTTATGTGGGGATGGAAACTTATCCGTTGAAACTGATCAGATTATATGGAAACCTCCGTTAACAAGAGTACAGCAGCCCGCCTACCTGCCTGTTCTGATTGGCCAAGTCTTTTGAAAGGCACTCTCATCAGCCAATAAGGTGCTGCCTATGTAACGGTGCAGCCTTTCTGAGATTTTTTTCTTGGAAATTCAATAGCCTGGAAAATACGGTGGTTAAAACACATAAAAACATTCCAACCAATGTTTTGAATAACAGGAGGAACATCTTGTGTCACCTAAAGCTTCAGTATGTAAGTATTTTTTTCAAAATTTGGTCAAAATTCATTTGGTTATAACTCCATAATCATTTTTGAGCATTTTGTAATCTAAAGTGTTCTGAGTGGACAGCAAAACTTTTTTCCTTTCCTTGGCTTTATATTTAGACTTTAGAAATCCAGGAGTGTAACGCTAATGAGCCAATGACAGATCTTTCTACAAACAGAGTGCTCCATGAGCTGTTTTGGGCGTTACTATTGGCTGCATGACTGAAGTCAAGGAGGGAGTGTAAAAGTATATATATATATATTTTTTTTTTTTTTTAAAGCGCTATAGTGCATTGCACATAGCCCTAATGTGCTTTGTCTCTAAATCTTTTTAATTTAAAGTGCTACAGTGTATTGTGCACAGCCCTAAGGTGCTTCTTTCTCTAATTTTGTTTATTTAAAGTGCTATAGTGCATTGCACACAGCCCTAATGTGCTTCTTTTTCTAAGATTTTTATTTAAAGTGAAACAGTGCATTCCACACAGCCCTAAGGTGCATTATAAAAATATTTAAATCACTTGTAGTCACAAGTCTGGGTTGATCTGAGCCACTCTTTTAAATGACTTTTAAAGTGTTAAAGCTGGGGGTTTCCCTCACTGTGGTTAATAAACTGTTCCACTGAACGCTGCCTTTGTAGGACAGGACGTTTTGACCAAAGGTAGTTTTTCTCACGGGTACCTGACAGTCACCCCTGCTTATGGCCCTAGAGGTCCTCGAGGCAGTTGTTCTGTATTTAATGTAGTTATAAGAGGCGGTGGAGCCAACCCATGTAAGCTCTTATAAATAAGACTTACATTTTATTAAGTTTTCAAAGCTCAGTAGGTTATACTTTGAAAGAATACTGCAATGGTGGTATGTAAATGTTTTTTATGTCTGGAATTTTCAATGCTTTTTTATAAAGCCTCTCAATTGGTTTTAGAATTGTTACACCTGTTAGAGACCAGCTGGTTATACAATAGCTTACATGAAAAAGGATCTTACAGTGCAAAAACGTCATAGCAGCTTCATTGACCTTCTTATTTGGCTAAAGTTAGACAAATTGTATTTAATTATTCTTGTTATTTTCACAGGACTCTTAAAGGAGAGTGTAGAGTAGCAACACTCCTAAATATTTAAATTCCTTCACTAATGGCACTAATGACTTCTTGATCTCCAAAATACACATTGGAGCGGGTAATATTGGAGGCCTTTTTAGAAAAAAAACATACAGAGTTTTCTGTGTATTTAACTGGAGACAGGAACTGATGAGCCAATTCTGAATGTGAGTTAGGGTTGATGTTCGAGTTTGAGCTGCTTCCTCAGATGTTTTTGCACTTGAGTAGATCACTGCATCGTCGGCGTATATTTGCATGTCCACACCCTTGCAAACATCTGGCAGATCATTAATGAAAAGTGAAAATAAGATGGGCCCCAGCATGGATCCATGGGGGACCCCTAGTGGACAATCCAAACAAGATGATCTCACTCCATTGACCATGGTGGCTTGTTTTCTGTTTGACAAATATGATGCCATCCATTTTAAGGCTTGTTCAGAGAAATTAAAAGATTGCAACTTTGACAGGAGTATGCTATGATTCACTACATCAAATGCTTTTCTCAAATCTAAAAAAACTGCTCCTACATAATTTTATCCAAACATTGCTATAGCAGATTCAGTTGAGTGATGTGCACGAAAGCAAAACTGCATGGGATGCAAAGGAGTTTGTCCATACATTAAATGTTCAGTTAACTGTTTAGCAACCCATTACTTGAGGACCTTTGAAGACACTGGCAGTATTCTAATTAGTCTATAGTTATTCATATTACTTTTATCACCTGCTTTAAAAATAGGGGTAACTGTGGGTATGCTGGTATTTTTAGGTTTCCTTGAGTGGTTGGGAAAGCAGTGATCAAAGCATTGTTGAGTTAATTTTCTTGTGCATAGAATAGTATGATGGTCTGAAAGACCAATTAATAAATTATACGTCTTAGTAATCCTTTCCGGTTTATTTATGAAAAGCAAATCTATTCTAGATGTTGAGTGATTAGTGATTCTGGTGGAGTTCTCAATTAATTGAGTAAGATTAAACTGATCAGTTATTAATTTCAGATTTTTCCTGTCCTTTTTGTCATCCCAGTTTATGTTGAAATCACCTAATAATATGATTTCTTTCTTATGATTGCATGTATTAAGGAGATCTGTGAGTTGATCATAAAAATCATTTTTAGAAGTGAGGTTAGAAGATAACCTCAGCATAATTTTAAACATAAAATTTCTGAGCACAGCATAAAAAGTTCATGTATTATTACTGGCAAACAATTGACTAAATCGAGATACCTGGAGCAGGATTCTAAAGGCATCATTATAAGCCACCAGCATTTTTTTAATTTTAGCTTTACTGTAACTGCTCCACAAATGGGCGTGGTGTGCAGTCTGCTCTAAAAAATGAGCTATTTTTACATCATCATCACATAAATGACCCAGGTGCCTCACTTTATTAACAACAATCAACTCCTGGTTGCCTAAAAAAAAATGGAGAAAAGCTTAACTTCTGTTCCTCATTAGTTTCAACTATCGTAAACAGTCTTTATGATGAGCTCTTCGTCATATTAGTTTAGGATCCCTTCAACAACTCCTCAACTGTTTTTGATAGGTGTAAAAGTTTTAAATATAAAACTTTTAAGAAACTGACAATATGAACTAAATACACGAATGCCATTACTACTTGTTAAAACAGTTTGCACACTTTAATAAAAGTGGGGGTATAGTAACATTATAGTGAGAAGTGATTATCAATGAAAGAGGAAATCAAGCCCACTGACTCGTACATGCTCAGTAACAAACAGAGCTCTACTGTAGTTCTACCACTTTTGAGTTTTTGTCCAAACAATATATCCTATTGTGACCTGATGGTGTAGTGATTAGCATGTTTGGATCACAACTAAAATATACTAGGTTTAACCTCCAGGTGTGAGCCTGAACCTTTCAGTGGGGAGTTTGCATGTTCTCTTGCTTGCATGGGTTTTCACCTTTCCCTCTTCAATCTAAAACATGCACAGTAGATTCATTGTAGTCTAAGTTTGATGCATGGTGGACTAAATAATGTTGATCTGATCTAATGGATGTATTGGTCTATCATTAGAATGTGATCTATTTCATCCATTATTCATCTGTACAGATCCCACAGTAGTTATTTTCCAGTCATTTATTGCATTTATTTATCAGTAAAACTTGCTTTATCCTACAGTTCTACCTGTTAGGGTCATCTCGGTGGATACTCTGTCAATGGCCAGGATGTCCTCGGCTCCATCGTCGTACGCCTCAATGTAAAACTTTTCTGGGGTGGTTCGTCTGTTGGGACATTGGCAGATTGAAACCTACAGCCGTCAACTACATGCATTACTGTAGCCAGGCTGGTAAAGTATGAAACAAACACAATTGACAAAAGAGGGCAGAGTGGTTATGTCATAATTGAGTCATTTGAAAAAAGTAAATTATGTAAAGTTTGATTGTTCATCCCATAAAAGTTGACCAAGATATTTATTAGTTAACTTCATAGCTAACAATCCTATTTTAGAAAGTACGTGAAGTAGGCCTGGGCAATATATCAAGATTCAAGATATAATGAGATTTCTGTTTTGGCGAGACAGAAAATTACTGATATGTAATTACAGAACTTTCTCCTGGTCAGACTGACCTAAGCAGGCCAGATACCACGTACACTGATAGCACACACCAAGGCCTCTGCCTGAGGAGGCTCTGCTACGTAGGTTTTGACGAGGGATGTCCCGATACAACTTTTTCAGGTTTTGATATGATATCAATATTGCGGCCTTGATTCGTATTGGCCGATAAAGATATTGATCTGATACGTTATCAGCACGAATCATTTATACTTTTATTACTTATTTTGTAGTGTGGAATGTTAGAAAAGGCTTGATCAAGTGATGTTACTCAGAACAATAGTCAGCAACAGTAGGTATGAGAAAAACTGACCCATTTATTATTAACCAATTGTTTACACAAATGTTAACCTTCAAATTAATATCTACAGTATTCTACAATTGAATACATTTAATATTATAAATAAAAGAGATTTTTGATGCAGTCAGATAAAATCCGATATTCATTTTCTGACTGACATCGGACCGATATCCGATATCAATATCAGATCGGGACACCCTAGTTTTGACTACGGCTATCAGAAACATACATAACACTGAGAACACTTGAACAGCAGCAACTTAACTAATGCACAGACGCTGAAAGCTGGTTAACCTCTGAGATCCCAGGCCAATCTATCCATCCCAAAAACCTTTTGACATAATCTGACCATTTCCTCTGACTATTAAACGTCAGAGGAAAGCTCCGTGGTTTAGCTCTGAAACTCACACACTCAAACAAACAACCCGTAAATTAGAGAGAATGTGGCGCTCCAATAAAACAGAGGAGTCACGAATACTTTGGCAAGAAAGCCATAGTAAATACATGACAGCCTTAGGACATAGTCGATCTACATACTACTCCTCACTAATTGAAGAAAATAAAAATAATCCGAGGTACCTTTTCAGCACTGTAGCCAGGCTAACACAAAGTCAGAGCTCTATTGAGCCCATGATTCCTCTAGCCCTCAGCTGTGAGGACTTTATGACATTTTTTAACGATAAAATTCACAAGATTAGAGATAAAATTAGCCACTCCCTGCCTTCACCTGGGCCTGCTGTACCATTAAATGTAAATAGGCCTAACCTAAACTGTTTCACACATATAGGACTTCAGGAACTTAACTCTATTATTTCATCCTCCAAACCATCGACCTGCCTTTCAGATCCGATCCCAACTAAGCTGTTTAAAGAAGTTATTCCCCTAGTCTGCCCATCTTTGTTGGAGACAATAAATATATCCCTATCAATAGGCTACGTGCCACAGTCCTTTAAAGTAGCTGTAATCAAACCCCTTCTCAAAAAACCTACTCTTGATTCCAGCACTTTAGCAAACTACAGGCCTATATCTAATCTTCCTTTTATTTCAAAGATTCTTGAGAAAGTTGTGGCAGCTCAGCTCTGTGAATTTCTTCAAAACAACAGCCTGTTCGAGGACTTCCAGTCAGGCTTTAGAGTTCAACACAGCACAGAGACTGCTTTAGTTAAAGTAACTAATGATCTACTCTGGGCTTCAGATGAAGGACGACTCTCAGTGCTGGTTTTATTAGATCTTAGTGCAGCTTTTGACACTATAGATCACTATATTCTACTAGAGAGATTAGATAAATCACTTGGAATCACAGGGACTGCCCTAAACTGGTTTAAGTCCTACCTATCTGATAGGTACCAGTTTGTACACGTGAATAATAAGTCTTCTGTGTACACTAAAGTAAGCTACGGGGTTCCTCAGGGCTCTGTGCTAGGTCCAATCCTCTTCTGTATCTATATGATCCCCCTTGGTAATGTTATGAGAAAATACTCTGTTAACTTCCACTGCTATGCTGATGATACCCAACTGTATGTATCAATGAAGCCAGGTGAGACAAATCAGCTATCTAAACTTGAGGCCTGTCTAAAGGACATTAGGGCCTGGATGGACCAAAATTTTCTTCTTCTCAACTCAGACAAGACTGAGGTCATTGTACTGGGCCCGCGACACCTTAGAGAAACCTATGCTAGCCTAACTGCCCTAGATGGCATTACTCTGGCACAAAGCACAACTGTTAGAAACCTTGGGGTTCTATTTGATCAGGACTTATCCTTCAACTCTCACATAAGACAAACTTCAAGAACTGCCTTCTTTCATCTCCGTAACATTGCTAAACTCAGATCTATCCTGTCTCAGGGCGACGCCGAAAAACTAGTCCATGCTTTTGTTACCTCTAGACTGGATTATTGTAATTCTCTTTTAGCAGGCTGCCCGAGCAAGTCGCTTAAGACACTTCAGCTGGTTCAAAATGCTGCAGCACGTGTACTGACTAAAACTAGGAGAAGAGATCACATTACTCCTGTATTAGCCTCTCTGCATTGGCTTCCCATAAAATATAGAATAGAATTCAAGATTCTTCTTCTCACTTATAAAGCCCTAAATGGACAGGCACCAGTCTATCTCAAGGAGCTTGTAGTGCCATACAATCCCCCCAGAACACTACGCTCTCAAAATGCTGGACTACTCGTTGTTCCATTCATCTCTAAAAGTAGTATAGGAGGAAGAGCTTTCAGTTATCAGGCCCCACTTCTCTGGAACCATCTACCAACCACGGTTCGGGGGGCAGACACCCTCTCTACCTTTAAGGTTAGGCTCAAAACATTCCTCTTTGATAAAGCTTTTAGTTAGGAACCAGCTCATAGCTCATAATTAAGATGCAATAGGCATAGACTGCCGGGGGGGGGGGGGTCTGGCATGCTCGGTTGGAGAGAGGTTGGAGAGGGCGTTAAGAGAGAGGTCATTTAGGTTAGAGAGGGACCGGAGAGGGTCCCATTCCTCTTTCAAACACTCCCTCTATGTCTGCTTCTTCCCTTGTGTGTTTGCTCCTGTACTCCTTCTGGCTTTTGTCTTGCAGGTCCGTGGGATCCTCAGTGTGGAGTTACAGAGACACAGCGGCTCTGTCTCCACCCTTTTCTCTGCACACACCCAACACAGCATAACGTGGATGGCTGTTCATCATAGGAATGGGATCCACACAAGGTTCCTGCTGCTTAACAGAAGGTTTTCCTTGCCGCCATGATGAATTCATGTTGGGTGTGGGATACATATGTATGTGTATATACGTATATATGCATATGTGTGTATCCATAAAATGAAGAGTCCGTCCTTAAGACTGCTCTACTGTAAAGTGCCTTGAGATACCATTGGTTATGATTTGGCGCTATACAAATAAAGATTGATTGATTGATTGACCAGCAACTTCGTCCCATTCATCAAAACCACCACAACAATTCGCCTATGACGATCATTTTTTATTTTATAGCTTATTTTGTTAAAATAATCTTCTCAGAACGGCATGATAAGCACAGTTAGATGGATTTCTGAGTGCGTCGGTCCTAACGCAGAACTTCCCCTAAACAAGCCACACTACAGACCTCAATCGCATGTGCTGTCCATTAGAGAACAAGCCAAAAGTGGCTCATTTTGTACAGCTGTTTGTTAATGAATGTGTCTATGAGGCATTTTTCACATGCAAATTTTAACCCAGATTTTTCTTCCTATAATACTTTGAGTTGAAAAATAATGTATATCACTATTTTGAGAAAAAATATGGAGATATGAATTTTGTCTATATTGCCCAACCCTAACGTGAAATTATTTTTTTTTAAGAAACTTAAACGGGAAGTGATGCATTTAGCCTCTAAATGAGGTGATACACCTACACTCACACATATACAGTATATAGTGTCTACGATTTACTCAAATCAATCAATCTGAAATGTTTTTCTCTCTCTCTTTATTTAAAACCAGGCCCAACATTACACAGAAATCCTTCAAGTGCATGTTTTGGGACAATATGACACATTATAATTATGTTTCACCAGAAAACTGTCCATAAATAGCCTGGAAATCAATGTGTGTTACAGCTAGATCAGGGGCTGAGTCTGAAATTGTTCCAGGCTAGTCCATCATAGCACAGAGACTGCCTTAGTAACAGTAACCAATGATCTCATAGCCTCAAACAGAGGGTTAGTATCGGTTCTTAGATCTCAGTGCAATACAATTTATTAGGGCTGGGTTTAAAAAAATCTCCAATCACACTAATGAGCAGGATTTTGTTAAAAAACTGAATGTGATTCACCAGTTGGCTCTAAATAAAGGTTTCACAAATAATCTTTTAGGACCATATCACACATTTCAATAGCTGAGGGCTAGCTGTGTGGCTATTGATAACCACGCCAAAACCTTACGTGATTTCAGTGTAGGCACACTGTTTTTGTAAATTATGTGAAGCATATAAAATATACAATAAATAACAGTAGATGACACCATTAACCCTATTTAACATGTTTGGAATGACTTCACAAAATTTAATAGCAATAAAGTCATCTAAAAAAGGAAAAATGATGAACCGAAAAAGAAAAGGATAAAGTGCAAAGTGATGCAGGAATGGCTAAACCCTCAGTCCTCACTTTAAGTCCCACATTTTTTAATGTAGACAATAATAGATTTCTGCAATATTCACTAAAAGCAAGTGAAAACACAAAATGACTCGAAAAACACTCAAAATGACATGAAATGTACAAGATGACTACAAAGAAAAAAAAAAGTTACACCAATATCACCCAAAACAACAAAACACAATCACAATCACAAAATGAGAAAAAAAAAAAACGCTTAAAATGACAATGAAAAAAAAAAAAAAAAAAAATTGTCAACAATTACGCAAAACAACAAAAATGATCAGACTGCTTTGATTTCAAACACCTACATGAATGTTAATATATTTATAATGTGGCCCTCCGAACAGATGATCATATGTTTGTGACCCAGCTGTGATAAAAAATGCAGATCTCTGCTTTGATAATCTGGGATGTGTCAATGTTATTAAGCAAAATCCAAAAATGACTCCAATAAGGACTGTAAATCAATCAAGTTCATCATGTTAATCTAAATATCTGGAGGTAATGTAAGTTGTGCTAAAATGTACATTTTAAACTCAATGCTGCTGCCTTCCCACAGTGAGTGAGTGTGTGTGTGTGTGTGTGTGTGTGTGTGTGTGTGTGTGTGTGTGTGTGTGTGTGTGTGTGTGTGTGTGTGTGTGTGTGTGTGTGTGTGTGTGTGTGTGTGTGTGTGTGTGTGTGTGTGTAAGAAAGAGTGAGAGCAAAGGAACAGTCTCTGTGTGCTGGAGAAAACCTTCTCCTGATCGCTCTACTTACAGGACGAACGTTTCGTAGGCGCCCGCCATCTTTCCTCCGGATGATGGCTGTGACGTGTCTGTCACTACCTCGGAACGAATCCTTTCAATAATCCTTCAACGCATGCGCGTAGACTACGTAACTTCCTTCAGCTGCTGGGACGTGATATTTGAATGTCAAACGACCATACGATGTTTGCTAAATATTTAAACAGTACACATGTAAATATGTGACTGTTTTGTGGTGTTTTTAATTGTTGATTAAAAAAACAAAAAACAATACGCAACATTGGCACTCAAAAACCAAACACAAAATAAAATAAAAAAAAAAAACTAAATACATCGGAATTCACTCAAAACATACATTTCTAATTATTTTTTCAAATTGCAGGGTTTCAACCTTTTAAATAGTACACAAACTGCCGTAAAATAGACCGACCGGATGTAGACCCATTTCGCGCATGCGTTAAAAGGATCTGAAAGGATCTGCTGCGTGTTTTTCTGACACTACCATAGTCCCTCCTATCTCCTTTCTTATTCTGGTTTTTCCTGGCTTTTTAAACAGTGACCAATCAGCTGATTCGTACGGAGCCCTGGAGATGACGTGGATGAAAAAATAAATAAAAAATTATCTCGAAGTGCGACTTCATAATCTCGCACTACGAGTTACAGAGACTGGTTCCGGGTCAAAGTTCATCACAATGGCGTCATTCACAGTGCTGGATGTTTTACTTTGAAAGCGAGTTAAAATATAAATATAATATATTTAATATATTAAGGATTTGCTTGTTTTAGTTACTTTACTTTTATTTTAGTTCAAGAGGACACAGTCGTCCTTAAGCATACTCGGAGCTTGGAGTTCTGGTTGAATTTATTAACAACCACTACAACACAACAGGTAACAATAATAATAATTTTATATATATATATATATACACGTTGGTCAGCTTACTACTTAACATGCTAGAATCTGTGCTAGTACGTACAGAGCTACACAGTGTGTATGTGAGCTAATGATGCTAATGATGGTGAACAGCTACATGATGATAACTAGTGTTTATAACACACAGTGTGAGGAAGTTTTGTGCCCAGAGACGTAATTATTCATTTATAATTTAAATAGTCTTTGCAGACATATTATCAGTCATCTTTGCTCACTAAATTCCTGGAAACCATTGATCTAGTACAGTAGTTCCCAAACTTTTCACAGTCTCGTACCCCTTCAAACATTTAACTTAAGGCCATGTACCCCTTACTTCTGCACACTTATAATGAAATGCAGTGTTTTTCAACCTTGGGGTCATGACCCCATGTGTGGTCGCCTGGAATTCAAATGGGGTCCCCTGAAATGTCTAATAATTTATAATGGAAAAAAAATATACTGAAAAAAAATGTTTTTAAAATGTTTTAATTTGTTTTTTTCTTTTCAAACTTATTGTACTGTACTGTATTCTATGCTTTCACTTTCTGAAATATAAATCTATTTCATATATAGTACAGAATAAAAATATCTGAGCTAGTGCATCTTGTTACTTTGTCACTAATCCTGGCAACAACAAACATTGTCAAAAGCTAATTCTAGAAAGAAAGAAATAAGTCTCACCAAAAATATGTGATATTAAAATGGGGTCAGGACCCCAAAAAATTGGGAACCACTGATGTAATGTCGTATATAATGTAGCCCTACAGTGAAATTTGTCTCTGAATTTTACCTATACTGTTGAGGAATAATATATAATAATCATAATTTAAAAAATAATAATCTGTAACCATGGGTAGTCTTACATCGGTTAATGTGTAATTTGTAGCAATGCAGGGAGGCTCCTGACTGCTGATTGATTTATATTATATTTTCCAATTTTTATTTTTTATTCATGTACAGTTGTACACCCATGACAATTTATGTACCCCTGGGGGTACCCATACTACCCGTACTCCACTTTGGGAACCTAGGCTCTAGTACAATCATACAGCTTGTCTCTGGGCTTCACTCTCAAAGTTACAAATCTTGTACACATGCTTAGGAGGAAATAAATGTGTGGCTTTATTCTTTTTTCATTTCAGATGTGATTGATCCACTGAAGCAGAGGATGAATGCTGTAACCATCACTGCTGTGTTACACATCTACCAAAGTTTTCTCTCAGCCTGTTGCTAATATAAATAAAACACTTTCTCATCTGCTTCAGTTCATTTGGGGCCAACATTATTAAATTGATTGATCACTCACATTTGACACTACACAGATATACAGTATGCATATGAATGACGTGCTACAAGTAGAGAAAATAAGACGAGTATTAAGGAAATTAGTGTTTTTCTTCTTTCTTTTTTTAATGTAAAATCTTTATGTAGGTCAACCATTGCTTTGGGTTGTACATGTGAGTGACATATGAGATTCTGTCAACTGGACCTTCCATGCTGTGGTTGGTGGGTGGGTGGGGGGGTTCATGTTTGTACTGACTGGTAAGGAGGGCAGATCTGTGGTGGACACAGAGTTGGACTCTCTGGTGACAGAATGACAGACCCTGGAGAAGACTCCATCCATCCTGGAGAAGACAAAGCCCCCACTGCACTGGACCATGATCACACAGAACAGCTGTTTAGTCTCTGAGCTGCTCCACAAACACTCAGGAAGTATTTTTATCCCCCTGGACATAAAACTACAACTGATCAATGTGTGACAGAGGAACATGATCACATTCGATATACACTGCACAATGTTATTTTACTGCTGTATGTAACATCACTGCTTGTGTTACTTTGAGGGTCAGTAACTAAGGCTATTGTCTACATCTGTAGAAACGAGGTAATGCTGAAAAACTCTAATAGAACCATTTTCAAGTCCATGTTCTCTGCATTTGGTGTATATCCATCGTATGAATTAGGGGTGAGTATTGGCAAGGATGTTGTAATACAATACATATCGCGATACTTGGGTCATGATACGATATTGCAATATTCTACCCAGTTAATATCAAAATTAAACGTAGAGATGAAAAATCAAGTTGCTTTATATGTTCATCAGAAAATATTGATCATTCAGAGGACAAATTGAGTCAAAACTGCTTCAAAACATATTTGTTGTTTATTATTAGTGTTTTTGCACATTTTCCCTGAAAAAAAGAAAATGGGATAATTACTTTGAAGGGTGAATTACAACAATGTGACTCAAATAATAATTTTTTCATAATGTTTACATAAGTTTTATTTAAGAGTCTCAGAAACCCATTTTGTCTTAAATACATGTGCTCGGAGTTAACTGATTTGTGTTTGAACTCACACACTCCTCTTGTTTTTACAACTCTTTGCTTGAAAGCACATATGGACATATCCCCACCATTTTGTCTTTTTACATTATAGTTAAGACTCCCGCTCCCTTCTGCTAACCAATCAGAACTACACATCAAATCACCTCGCTCCCTAATCCTCACTCTCTCTTGTTTTTCTGCTCTCTTGTTCCTGCGCTTCTTGTCCCTTCTCTTGCCTCTCATCTTCAGATGAGAGAAGTCAGAAGTTTTCAGTTTTTGTAGTTATGCAGATTTTTGCGAAATTATATAGTGTTCCTCCCCAGTCACAAAGTAGCCTCAGGCCACTTCTGCAATAACTAACTTTTATTTTATCTCTGTTTTTGAAAAATCAACAACTTGTCTTTCATTTTGGAGCCATTTTTATAGCTATAAAAGTAACCTTGACCCGAACGCTAGTGCTTGATTAAAAGGTTCATTTTTGGAACGAAAAGCCTCCTCCCAGATGTTGCAGCACGTGAAAAGCCCTGAACCTGCGAACAAGCCCCAGACAGTATCTCATACGAGTCGAGCCAACTCGGACGGAAAAAACTACTCCTCCTGGTGTAGCTAGACATGCTTCTCCCTTTATCGCCAACCACGTGCCGTAGAATCATTGAAGTCCAAGGCTGGCGCACAGCAGGGTAAAACACACACTCAACACTGGTGACTGGTGGCTTAAAACCAAACGAAACCTCTTTATCAAAACCCTAGATACATAGTCCATAATTACATTTTTGTTAAAGTTGGATTTATTACTTTAACTTTACCTTTCTCTTTTTCTCCTCCTGAGAGCATTAGTCAACCCATATAGGACATCTCCACAAATCCAAAATTTGACACAATCTCAGAAGGTGTACATACAACAAATCGGTGTACAAATTTACATCATGTGGATATCAATGAGTCAAAATAACTTGTGAAATAATTGTGAAAATGCCTACCTTTTTTTTTTTTTTTTGTCTGCACATGCTGTCAAATGTCAACACTACAAAAAGTGCAATAATTATGAGACAGCAATGCATGTTTTGTTATTGCAATAAAATAAATAGATTTATTTTATTGCTTAATTGTGACCATCACCAGCCCTCCCTAAGGAAGAGTAAGAAATCTTTTATTATAAGGAGGATATAAAAAGGGAGAGCAGCGCTACACCTAGGTGGAGGGGTAGGGGGAGGGGAAAGGGAGCAGGGAGGAGAGACTCAAGGTAGGAAATAGAACGGGTGGGGAAGAATAGATTATTTTACAGTGAGGGTGAGATGTGGAGTTGTAGAACATATTGTATTTATTATGTTGTGTAATCACCCCAGGAACTTCCCCGGGCACGCAGATGCAGCCAGGCCAGCAGAAAGAGCGGGGGCCAAGAGGCCCCTGGCCACCCCCCCACGCCCGGGCAGCCCCCCAGACACTACCGAGATCCCAGGCCGAGAGGCAGCCACCGCACCCCACACACACATCCGAGGAAGCCCAAGCAGCCGAGCACCCAGCGCACCCCGCCAGCATCCCGCCCCCCTTACCGCAGAGGAGCCAAGGCCCACGCCCAGCAGACGGACAGTGCCGCGCCGAATGGGCAGCCTACTATTTATCATCATCCATGCTTGAAAATTTACATATTCTAAACGTTTTGATTGACATTCAAACTTTTATTAAACCTCTATTCTTAAGGACAAAATCCTACACTACAATGGGAACTGTAACAATGAATTTAAATAAAGTTATCTCCTGATGTATTTTGGAGAGCAGCCTCTTTCAAAGGCTGAGTGTCCCCTTGCTTGGTGATGGGGGATTAAGGCTAAATATCTAACCCTTGCATCATTACCAATGCATTCCAGCTACCTCTACAGACTCAGAGCTTCTTTTCTCTGCTGCTGGAAACATCGCCTCTAAGAAGAGCCTAAGCATGTTGACATGCTTATGTTTCTACACTTTAATTCAAAGAAAAAACCTTTTAAGTTTCCTTTAGTCAAGTTGGCTTGTTAATCTTAGTTTGACTGTTTGGACTTAATAATGCCAACCTTCATGCTGTTTTTAACTCATCTCCATTTGTTCTAAGAACCCCAAAAACATAGTACTTGAGGTTTATTAGGGCCAAAGTTTTAGCCTTCCTGAAAAGTCACTTTTTGAGCAACTCTACACAAACAGACTGATTTGCGTCCTACTTATGCATATTCATGACTGGGCGTCTCTATAGACGGGACACTGACTTCCTCCTCCCCGCACGGTGACGTAGGGCCAGAGGACGGCCCACCCACTTTGTAGCCGAGCTCATGCTGCTTCATAAACACCAGCCAGCGCGTGGGGGCGGGGTGTTTGCCGGTACATACTGTACATAGACTGTATAAATTACATACACAGCACTGCGCGAAGGACGCTGAAATGCTCACCTTTGTGGGCGTGTCTGTTTACATGTCAATCACAGTAGAGAGCTTCCTGGAGGCGCGGCTTCTCCATCTCAGTGCCGCGCCAAATTCGTCATCAAAGTGGGAACGCATCATCAAATTGGAGTGAGAGCAAATGACCCTCTAACTAACGATTGAGGGAATCAATGAAAAAAACACTTTAGCCCAAATAGCACTTCATGATGTTTAAAGCACAGAAAAGTTGATTTAGCTTAACATGGGCCCTTTAAGCTTTAAGTAAAAGCAACTCTTTAGTTGGTTTAAAGTACTTACCACCAGAATCTGTAAAGCAGGTTAGCAACATCTTTTGTTACTTTTTTGTTTTTGTGTTTCCCTTATGAGTAGTTGTTCAAGACCACATGCACTTTGTATTATTTAGTCTATTCATTTTTTATTGTAATCACAATTTTTCATATTGAAAATACAACTATTATAAATGCAATATTTTGTCATTGTTTTATTTCCTTTCTGTAAAACATTCTGTCAGAGTACAACAGGGTCACTTTCACAGGTGTGAGGATTTAAACAGGTGGCTTAAAATAAGGATTCAAAAATACGTGCTTCAAAACAAAAAAAAATTGTGATTAGTCGACTAATCAAAAAAAAATTATAGATTAGTCAAAATACAAAAATAATCGTGAGTTGCAGCTCTAATTACAATATCTAAATGTGAAGACACAAAAGCATGAATGATAAGCTCCAAATCATTCTGTGACACCATTTTCCTGAGTTTAGAGATTTTCCTTAGTTGAAAGAAGCAGTTCCTCGTCAGCTGCTTACAGTGCTGCACTAATGACAGGTCTTTGTCAAATATAACTCCCAAGTTTCCCTCTATTCAGAGGGAAACATCTAGATCTAACATTATTGGTGACGCTACTAGCACATGGTCATGTATAAAGGAGTCATATCCATGATATGAATTCAGTGCCTAATCCAAATTTTGCCAGGACTGCAAACAAGTAATGCCATTCAACTCTATCAAATGTCTTTTCTACGTCAATTGATAATACTACTTCTGGGTTATTAGTGGTACCTTTAGAATACATTATATTTAGCAGAGTGTGAACATTGTAAAACAGCTGGTGCCCCTTTATGAAACCTGTCTGTTCCTTAGAGATAATGCTTGGAAGCACATTCTCCAAACGGCGAGCGAGAGCCTTAGCCAGTATTTTAGAATCTATATTCATTAAAGAAATAGGTCTATATGAGGAACATAAATCTGGATCTTTATCTTTTTTTTGGAAGGACACTAATAGAGGCTTGCTTCAGTGTAGGGGGAAGATTGCCACACGATAAGGATTCAATATAAACTGAATGTAATATTGAAAGGAGAAATCTGTCCGGGCCCGGTGCTTTATTATTTTGCATATTTTGTAAAGCCAAATTAAGTTCTGCAACTGTCAGTTTCGAGTTTAATTGATTAACTGCATCTGAGTTTACAGTAGGAAATATAAGGACCTTGGATCTTTTAACAGCACTTCCCAAACCTTTAATGTTCCAGCTAATAAATCTGATATTTGAGCTTGTAGTGTCAGTCATGTGTATTAAACATTAACACAGAAAGGACAACTTGATTCCAAACCCCCAACCCCAAGAGGGAGAGAGTAGAGAGAAGAAGGAAAAAAAAAAGGGAAGAAAAAACACCAACATGAACAAGTGTACCCTGAAATCCACACCCTCCCCCCAAAGCACTTACTAATACCCCATCCCCAAACGATAGAATGCCAGTGCAAACTCCAAAAGGACAGACTCAAGGCTATGGACCTAAGAACCTTCTTCATACTACTCCAAACTCTGAGAAGCTCCCGCAGAAGAACTAAATGATTTAACTGTAGGGCAAATATATTTTGAAATATACACAGATATATATTAAACAAAAGTAAGTTATATCTATTCACATTATTACTAACAAGAACATTATTTAAGTGTGCAAAATATTGTTTGAAATATTTGTTACAGAATCACATCAAATTGAAAAATATGACATTAAATAATAATAATAATAATAATAATAATAATAATAATAATAATAATAATAATAAAATGATACAAAAATAAAATAAAATAAATAAATAATAATGCAAAAATCACACAACCACCTTTAACAAAGTACAATAGCGTTCTTAACACGTAAACGTCATGAAGACAAACCAGGATAAACAGTGTTTTTTAATCTTGATCCGCTGCTTGGCTCTGGCGCGTTGTAAAATGTCAATGCAGTCCCCATAGTAGTGCATTCGAGCTATGATGGGACGGGGACGTTCACCAGGTTTAGGTCTGGGCTGAAGTGACCTGTGTGCGCGGTAAACCAGCGGGGGTTTTTCGAGTTCAAAAGCTTCTTTCAACCGGGTGGAGATCATGGCTGCGGTAACAGGACCATCTTCTTCAAGTAGCCCCACAATCCTGATATTGTTGCGGCGTGATCTCGCTTCCAAATTTAGTGTTGTGTTCAAGACCGCACTATCCGAGACCAAGACTTGCCCGAGACCAGAATGCACCGAGACCAAGACAAGACCAAGACTTTCGGGAGCCGAGACCGAGTCAAGACCAAGACCGAGACAAGCCGAGACCAAGACCAAGACCATAAACATTTTTTTTTCAATTTAAAAAAATATATAAATAAATAAAATTATGGCAAGGTTCAACAGTTAAATAACATTCTCTCTTTAATTTTAGTTTATTTTAAATACATTTGACGGACAAAAAAGGTGCCTGCAAAAAATTAACTAAAATATTAAAACTACTACTGCTACTGATAAATTCACAATTATTCTACATATTTGAAAGAGATTTTTATGTCAGCTGAATGTACAGCAAGTGTTTAAAAGTATTTCTACCAAGAAATAATGATTCTTGATTCTGATTCTTTGAGTTGTGCAGGTCAACAGGTCACAGAGTTCGCAAGATAATTTTTTAGTTTGAAAAAGCCTTTACACAGGTTATTTTTATTAATTCACTTAGTTGATATAGTTTAATTTGGTTGCTGTAATATAACTAGGATATTTAATTAACAAAGGTTTCCAGCTGTAACTGTAAAAGTGAAACTTTCTGAAATAAAACTACAAACAAGTTGTCAGCAGTGTAAAAAACAAAGAGCTACAGGTAGATGTGGAACTAAATAAAACAAACTCAAACCCTGGAACAGTCATGTAACAAATTAATCAATAGTTATTGTTCAGAATTATAATTATTCTGGATACAGTGGAAACAGAAACTATAAAAAATAATTATATTGTGAACCTGTTCATATTGTGGGGAACATATTATATACATACATGTAATTGGAGTCTAAAGACACAAAAAAAACACCACTTTAAAAAGAAAATAGACTAATATAAGACCTCTTTACAGTTATTTAAGTCATTCTGTGCTAGTGCAACTCTGCGGCGATGACGCGCTGGTGACGACATAAACCAAGATGGCGGCGGCCCGGATTACAGCCGACATTATGTAATAAATCCTTAAAAGACATGGATATAATGAAAAGAGTGGATGGACAGAGGCATAAACATGCAGACTTTCACACGGACACACACGGACTTATTAAACACACACGGACCTCAGTAAACACGGTAAACGGAACAGGCTTCACCGCTCAGCTGGCACTAGGACCCAGAAGCAGAGTAAGTGCGTCCCCTATCCAGCCTGCACAGGCTGTAATATCACCAGTTTATCATTTTACCAGTTGTTAGAGCTACTGTCTTTACCAGGGAGATAATATTTATTACTGGTGATTGTTTTCTGGAGTTTTACTGGGATTTTTACCGGTGATTAGTTCATATCTCCCTTGCGCTCCGCGGTCCAAACTGACACCGTAGCCACACACACGTCACTCAGTCACATTAAGGAAGGTTGTGGTCATTATACGGGGTGGATTAAATAATGAATAATCACATTATAAAAAAGTTTAAAAATAGCAGGAATTAGTGCTGGCCTCGAACGGTCTTGACGGAAAATCCCGAGTCCGGGCAGACCGAGTCCGAGACAAGATCGAGTCAAAATGCTTCAGAGTCCAAATTGTCGCTTTTACTTTCAAACACAAGAACCTTGGCCGATAAGCTCTCGACTTTTGTCTGGAGTGAAGTCACGTCATCAGTGCACACAGTTAATGAGCCCTCCATAGCATGTACTATCCCCTGAGGTCAGCAACCTCAGCTCTGATAGCCAATATGCTACCACTTAGCTCCGTCGTCACAGCTTGCAACTCAGACTTTATTTGGGCTAAAGTATCGGTCATAGCTGTCGCCAGTTAAGTTTTAAATACTCCTACCATCTCTTCTCGAAGACTAGCGAGCAAATCCGCTTTAAAATCTGCAGTGGCTATGTTCAGTGAGGGTCCATATACGTCGGGAAGAGGCGGCAGTGGGGCCAGAGCTGGATCACTAGGAGCCGAGGATGAGGCAGTGGTAGCAGGCCGCGACATCGCGCCTCCCGAGCTGTTCATGGTGGCATGTTGGTTATTGGTGAAACAAAATACACTTAAAATAATCTAATTTCTTGTCATAAACACAAAGAAGTGCCCTGAAATTGTTTAAAAATCAGATCCACGAGAGCCTCCCCAAAGCACGTACTACTCCATCAAACTCCGCCTTGAATCCCTCCACTGCATTAATTCATTTGCATTTACTACTCCCATTTTTTCGCTCCACATGTGAGATACGCCTACATTACATATTCATCCGAGGGAAACACGCTCAATGGATTGTGGGCGCATTGTGACGCGCTGAACACACGAAGTCCTGATTCCATGGGGTTTGTACCCCTTATTAGCATGTGGAGTGACATTTGCACACGTTTTATTAGCCCTAAACCTTTAGTGAATGATCATGACACTGAAAACACACAACACACACGTTTTCATGCTGAAAACCAATAAACCTATTGACATGACTGAGAACACTTTACCCTGAAGAAACTTCAGAATAAAACATATTCAGTCATAGCTTCCTCTCCTCCATTCAATGAATTTGGAAAGTGTGATTAAAGTGTAGTTAAATAAAAAGTTTTGTGCTGTAGTTTGTTCCTATTATTTCCAATCAATGGGGATTTGTATTGTACACCATCTGTTTCAGTATTGCTCCTATTTGGCACATTCAGGGTGTCTGGATTGGTGTTTGAACCCGACTAAAACACATTTAGCCTGTATTTATATCAAATATTAAATCCAATTTAAATACATAATCACTACGTAAATTATTGAGTAAGAGTTTAAATATTTAATGCAAGCCCTTTACTCTATGTGTTGTCCTTATTACCATGCAGAGCTTGTCCTTAATGGGCTTTTCAGTTTTCCAGTAGGGGACAGTGTTGCACTGAGCTGCTTGGAGAAATTCTTGGGAATGAAGACTGTGAGGTGCAAAGATGAGCTGACAGCCACATTTTCTACACACAATGGACGTGTGTGTGGATGTGTGTGTGTGTGTGTTTTTACTTCCGATAGCTGCAGGTCCACACCTTTGATCTGTGTTCCTCCAAGCCATTCAGAATCCACTGCATATAATCTCAAAAATTAAAGTTTACTCTTTAAAAAGTAATTTGAGTGGAAAAAACAGGTCAAAATGTATTGTCCCGCTCAAGTCATTTTCTGTTTCTGTTGAGGTTGAAGCAGAGGTGTGCCACAATTTGATGTCACTCAGCTTCATAATGAAAGTGGTGTATTGCGTAAATAATGTAGATATTTTATGATTGAAACAAAAGGTAAAGAACAGGTAGTTTGATAAGAAGAAAGAAAGATGGAGGAGTGAAAGAATCAGCAGAGGGGGAGGTGTAGGGTTAGAGCTGCGTGGGCACACAGCTCCTCCGAGGCAAGGCAGGGAGGAACATTAATCATTGGGAGACATCTGTTCATTCTCCCACTTTACAATTCTGTCAAAGTGATCAGACTGCCCCCGCCCTAACCATCCACTTCAACGTGTCCCCTGATACGCATGGACAGACACTGTGAAACATCTGAGCCAGTCTCTGCCAAGAGCTGCCTTCATTTCCCATTTCAACCCATTTTAGATGAACAAACATGGGACAAGATAAAGGAGTGGGGTATAAATCAGTGCAATTATCTCCCAGCGTCAGCTTTCATGGGCTAATAGACCTGTAAGTCATGCAGCTGGCAGCGTTTCCACTACGAGAGATGAGCCAGGAACAGAAAAGCCAAGACTGTCAGAGGAAAAGGCGACCCTTACTGAAGGAAATCTGTTTGGATGGGAACATTTTGGTGTTATAACACACTCAAGTATGTTTTATCACTCATTATGAAAATAATCAAACCCTGCACATGCTAATGCACCAACATCCAAACATAGATGCTCACTAAATAAGGTGATAAAAAAAATAAAGAAGTGACTGATGTTGAAAAGAGTGAAAGTCTGACTTCTCTAATGATTAGAGTGCACTGTGGTGAACAGCTTTCTATAACAGAGCAAATAATCCTGATTAATCAAATGATGGAAGATCAAAAAATGGGAGATCAAAAAATAATTGTGCAAAAGTAGCATCTAATGCTGGGATTATCTTTTACTATTATCACAATGGGGGCTACAAATGTGTGATTGCATCTGATCTGGGGGTCACATGATCAACATTCATGTCAACATTTAGAATAATGACCAATTGGAGCATTAATACAGAAAACAACAGAGGCTTTGTGTGTTTTGTCTGTTTTGAAGGTCATGTGTGTTTTGAAAGTCACGTTGTGTGTTTTTGTTGTCATTTGGAATATATTCTGTCATTTTATTGTTGTTTTTGTGTTTTCGAGTAATGTTAGTTTTTGTTGCGATCTTGTATATTTTTAAATTTTTGGCATCATTTGTCTATTTTTGCCGATTTTTTTGTATTTTTTTTGATATATTTTTTGTTTTTTCTTGTGGATTTTTGTCATCAATGTATGTTTTTTTTTGGTTATTTTGCACCTTTCTGTAATTAAGTATTTTCTTGTAGTAATTTTGTGTATTTTTACAGTGATTTTGTGTAATTTTCTGTCTTTCAATTATATTTTTGTGGGAATCATTATGTGGGTTTATTTATGGAGGCCACACAAAATTAAAACTGAGGGCCCCATTTTTTGTGTGACTTTTTGTTCCAGTTTTTTATGTTTTTGAATCCTTTTGTATGTTTATCTTAGTTCAGTCATTTGGAGCAATTTTGTGTCATTGTTTTAGCATTCTCCTCCACCACAGAAAATCTCACACAATCTAACAACATGATTTAATGCTGCATTCCAAGCAATTCGGAACTTGATAAAATTACCACCTGAAGTCAGAGCTCCTACTCGGTAAAGTGAGAGGAAAAAATCTAATATTGTAGCAGTCAGCCATGTTTGAAATATTCCCACGTGCTTAGTCTAAAACTGCGTCGCTGTTCTGCTCAATTTATTTGGACTACCTTGAAACAAGATGTTTTCTTCAGATTTGACCTTCCCTGTAATTATAAGCCTCATAATGTTACTTATTGTTTCTGTTCATTTGAAATGTGATGTCCTTCACAGCAGTGTGAGATATGGTCACACTCATGATAACAACCTGCTCGCGTTGGTGCTCATCTCACAAATACATGGACATTTGGGAAGCATTCAAACACCCTCCAGGTTTTTAATCATGCTTGACTAATTTTAAGGCCACAACTCCCCAAATGTTGCCTTGTAAATGCAAATCACAGGCAATAAAAACAGAGTAAGATCAAAACCTGAAACAGGTCCTTGCTGCCACTTCTTGCTTGAACAGGGAACGAATGGCTCAGTCTCATAATGCACATAAACCGCTAAGCTCAGCTTGAATTGGACAATACTTAGCTTGATTTACACACCCAGAGGATACGGATGGCAATCAAGCTACAAGTGCAGGTATGCCATCAGCTTTATTTCAGTCAGACATAGCGTTTTGCGCTCGTTCTCCAACAACCATCACTTAAGAAGAAGGAAACTAATGGTGTGAGAAAACCACAGCGCTTATAAGGAAACAATCTGAATCCAGCTGATACTGAATGTATGCTGGAGTGAGGTGATATCACTGGGAATACTGGGAACAAACTAGAACAAAAATGGAGTCAAGCCTATTACTGTCCTCCTTGTCTGGAGACGAAACACAATAAATCACAGAAATAACAAGTAAATACACTTTTATGCATCAGTCTACTGGACTCTACATTCTACAATGCGATGCATCAAACTTTTCCAACAAAGTCAATAAGAGAGCGTTTTCTGTAAATAGACATAGAACCCAGACGTTCAGGTCGACCACGTCATTGGCCTCAACAGCTCCAATATTCAGTATTTGGTAATCTACTAGTTTTGGTTGTTCAAACACTCTTTCATACTCTGTCTAAATTTTATACCAAAGCTCTTCGTTGTGCAGCTGCAGCAGATACCGTCCCTAAACTGTCACAATCTTGTAGTTACCCTGCAATGTTTAAAGGGGGAGGGTGTAACCCTGCTGCTCCCCCTCCCACTCTTTCAAATTATGTACATTATATTAAGAATTTTATTTTTTTTTAATGAATTTGGGAAAACTTAAATGAAAACTTTTAATCACTGTGTAAAAACTGCTGTGTGTTCGGTTTTCGCTTAGTTTTGATTGATTATGACATTATAGACTTTTGTATTAAACTCATCTAAAATTTTATCAACTGTCTCAGCACTCAAGGTTGCTGTCATTGCTATGGCTTCCATAAACTGTGCGCGTGTTGTCATTTATGTACCTTTTCTTTAAACACACAGAAGTAGGGGGAACAGATGTTACAGTCTCTAAGTAAAACAAGACATAAATGATTGGATAGAGCTAAGTCTCTTACATCAGCAGAGATATCAACACCTTTAGAGATAACCAAATCCAAAGTATGACCTTGAGTGTGTGTCGGACCAGTCACATGTTGTATGACCAAAAGTGTCCATTAAAGCATACAGTTATTTGGCAGTATTGTCCATGTTATTGTCTATATGAATATTAAAGTCGCCTGTTATTATTAAAAAGTTGTATTCAGTGCTCGAAGTTGAACACAGCTGGCCTGAGGAGAAGAGTGATCCTTGGCCTGGTATTGTCGAGGACAGATGGATGGTGCTGATTGGTTCTTTAGGGGAGAGAAGATGGGACCATGGTGGGGTAAAGGGTGGGGGGTCAGTCTTGTGCTAGCAAGAACCAACTTGTTCATTTGGGCAGTTAAATCCAAGAAGGCAGGGGTAGGAGAGAAGCTGGATGAGGTGGAAGTAGGTGAGTTTTGGGGTGAAGAAGGTGGGTCCTAAGATGTGGGGGGTGGGTCGACCTCTTCATTTTGGCGATTTTGATTTTCATTTCTTGATGAAAGCTCTTCGACTCCATGTTCTTTCCTTGTTGTTTTGTTCTCCGATAGTACACGTTGTCCTTTGTCTTTAGAGAGACTGATAGCAGTGTGACTGGTGATGAAAAACAAGTTGGATGAGAAGAGTTTCACTCCAGCCTTGGTTAGACACAGTCCATCTGCTCTAAAAAGATGATGATGTTCCAATAAAATCTGAACATTTTCTATAAAATTTAGTGAAAGGGCAGCACAAGCCAAATACAAAAATTTATTCAGAGAGTAAATCCTTGAGAATTTAAGATCTCCTCTGGCGGACTGGAGGTATCGGGCCACTGATGAACACTTTAGGCTGCAAACAGCTCACAGTTTTTAGCAGATGGGTGAAATCCTGCTTTAACACCTCAGACTCCTCCTTGGCTAAATCATTTAGGTTTGTAGGTGAGACAACCTTGAGTGGCTGGCTTTGGAAGCCAAAGATGATAAGCGATTTGTTTTCGATTCAGGCTAGCTCAATTTCAATAGCCTTTTGTCCCGGTCTCCCAGCAGGTACTTCAGCTAGATCCATTCTTCAGAAATGACTGACAGCCTTCCTAAAACAGCTGCCGACGTAATGCGGACTTTGCGATAGATCAGAAAGCTGCCAGCCCCAATCAGCAGCAAGCGTACTACCATAATTCATATAGATGTCTTCCACGTCTTCCACGAAAATAATTGACAGAACCACAACTCGCCATTTGTCTCAAGGGTTGAGTGCATATACAGCTGCAAACTTACCGCTCGGACAGATGGGCTCATCATTGCTCGTTCTTTTTGTTGAAAACATTTGATCGATTGCATTGAGAGAACAACTGATTAATTCCATTCTTCCAGATTTGGATGAGATGGAAAGAGAGGTTCCTAATAGATTCACAAGCCCAGACAAAACAAAGCAGCAGCAAGGACAGGTATGAGTGGGAGAAAGGGAGCAGAAAAAATGTGACCTTCCTTGTCGAGAAACAGAAGAAAACCAGCCCAGCATGGCTGCTCCACATGGATTGGATTTAAGGTAGAAAATCCTTCAAAAAAGTAATTCAATTGTGTGTTTTTCTTTTTTTTTCCTCCAATAAATGTGCACATAATTTGTTTATTGGTAATACAATAAACACATTTCATGTTATACTAAAGATGCCCATTAAAGGTCCAGTTTTATGCTATTTTTTCACCCATCTCCATTTGCTCCAAGAACCCCAACAACATATTATTTGAGGTTTATTTTCCAAAACTCGCCGGTTTGCTGGGCCATCATGCATATGCATGAGTAGGCATAAACACACGCTGCTTACACTGCTTCAGCGTGTCACAGCAGCAGCAGCAGAAAATCATTAACAGTCTTCCTTCTCCTCCTTACTCGTTTCACCACAGGAATAGTCCATTTAAGAGGATAATCCATTGTTTTGTCCAACCGCTGCGTCGCATTGGCTCACAAACGCATCATATCATCCCATAAAGGCGATACGAGACGATATAACGGCAACTAAAAATGGAACTGATTGTAACCGCTCGCTCTACACCACAGGGAAGTAAACTCTCAACTATCACCTGTCAGCTCATCCCATAAAGGCGATACAAGGTGGTATATACCTGATTATCTATATAGATATAAGTATAAGTATATACTGGATTATCTATATACTGAATGTAAAGATATTAACTGTCATAATAACTGTAATATCAACCTGCCTTTGTTATGTTTGTTTTGCAAGAAAAACAAGAGAGGGAGGAAACAGAACTTTTTCAACTTTGGTTCTCTGAATGAGGCTATAGCAAAACACTATAGCAAAACTATTATAAAGTTTCATAATACTGCCCCTTTAATGAAACATCACATTGTAATTAATTTGTATTATAAACATGTAGCAGATGGTTTCTTTTTTGTCCTTATGATGATGAAAATTAAGTTTGAGATTGTATATCCTTTTCAATACTTAAAGGTGCAGTCCGCAACTCTCAGATCCCTCTCTCCCCCTCCCTCCCGCTGCTCTCTTGCCCTGCCTCCAAACTTTCTAAAGTCCCTCCCTCAGAGGAGCTAACAAGCTAACTTTAGTCTGACAGCAACATAACATGCTCTGTTAAAAGCATATTACTGCAGCGCTTCTCTCTCTCTATCTGCACACACCATTCTAGCAGCAGCAGCAACAACACAGTGTCACTTACAGCACCCAAACGGAGGCTGCTGCGCACACATGAACAAACACATGCACTACAGAGTTCTAGTGTAACAATTACAAATCAAACATGTTCACTTCACCACACTCCCAGCTGGTCTGGCTCACTCACAAAATGCACCACACACCCATACCCAACCCTTGGGGGGCTGGATGGTGGGGCTGGGGGTGGAGGGGGCCGCCACCTGTGTTACTATGTAGTGGCGTGGGGGCGGCACTCCCACCCTAGTTGCCCTACTAATCCCTCCAATTTTAATCACATCTCAACATGCCACCCCCCGGAGGGTGTATTATCACTTACACCCTCCGGCCTATTACACCACATACACATAAATCCACAGAGGCTGGATGGGGAGCACCGCTCCCCTCCATCCCCCTTCTTTTAATCACACCCCATACATTCACCAAACACACACATTCACACAGGGGATCGGGAAGTGCCTCTCCATTGGGGAATGGAGAGGCACCATAACAGGGTGGTGGGTTGGTACACACATTGGGCCTCTCCGGTGGGGGCCTGGCCCCTCTGTTGGTGGCTGGGCCACTGCATAGAGTAAAAATACATCACGATGGTGCGGTCGGGCGTGGCGGTGGGTCTCGGAGGGGCTTTGCCGGGGTCTCTCCTTGCGGGGTCTTTCCGGGCGGTGTCGGCCTGGTGGGGCGCGGGGGTGCCTCTCCCCTTGGGTGTGGCTTGGTGCTTGTTTCGTCTCCTGGTGGCCTTGGGGGCGGGCCCCGCGGTGTGCGGGCCCGGGGCGGCCTGCCTCGCCGGTTTGGGGGGCGGGTGTGCTGGGGGGGTGCTGGTGTCCTCACCGGGGTTGGGGCGGGGTTGTTTGGCGCCTCGGGCTGATGCTGTTTACTGGGGGGGCGGCGCTAGCTGTTCCGGTGGTTGAGGTTGCTTTCGGCCGCCTGGTGGGTACGTCCTGGCATCTGCGGACTGGTGGGTGGGTCCGGGGCATCTTGGGCTGGGGGCTGCTGTCCCTTACTTGATGTGTGCCGTTGGGGTGCCTCCGTCCCCGCGGTGGGGGTCGCCGGTTGCTCGCGGGCCGGCGGGGGCGCTGCCCCGTGGCTTGCGCCGTCCGGGGGGCGGCGGGCCCTGGGCTGCTGGCCTTGTGCCGTCTGGGGCTGTGCGGTTCTGCTGGGCTGTGGCCGGGTCCTGGGCCGGGGTGGGGGGCGCGTCCCGGGGGGCTTGGCCCGGGGGCTTGCCCTTGGGGGGTCCTGTTCCCGGGGGTGCTCCTGGGGCCCGGGGTGCTTGGCCTGCTGGCCGGGCCGGTCGTGGCGGGGGTCTTTCGGGGCGGGTGGCGCGTGCCGCGCCCTTGCGTACCTACTGGTACGGCCCCTGCTTGGGCAGTGCCCCGTGAGGCAGGGTGTCGGGGCCCGAACAGGGGGCCACATCCCGGCGGGGCGGTCTGGCTTGGCCCTTGGGGGGGCCCTGGCTTTAAAAAAACTGAAGCTCGTGGCGCGGGCGGCATCAGCAGGGGGTGATCTGGGGCGCCATGGGGGGCTAGGTTGGGTGCCTGGGGGCCGGCGGGGGGACTCCCAGCGGCCCCTGGTGCCTTATGCGGCTTGGGGTGTGGTCGTCCTCCCTGGGCGGGCTTGCTCCTGGTGCTGCATCCATTCCGGGTCCTTCTGGCCTGGGGTCGGGCCCCTGCTGGCTCTGGGCTCGCCGGCGGGTGCCCGCCGGCTGCCCGTTCTGCGCGGCTCTGGTCGTCTGCTGGGCGTGGGCTTTCGGTTCCTCCGCTGGGGCCTCGGGCAGGAGTTCTCGGGCCCTCCCCTCGGGGGGTTGGGCGCGGGGGTGTGTGTGGGGGGGGGGGGGGGTCGGTGGGGTGGGGGTCTGGGGGTTTGGGGGTGGGATCGGTGGCGTGGTTCGCTGGGTCCTTGGCTCCTTGGGGCTTTCTCGGGTGTGTATGGGGGGGGCGATGGCTGCCTCTCGGCTTGGGACTTGGGGGCGTGCGGGGGGCTGCTGGGCCGTGGGGTGGTCGCCGGGGGCCCTTAGGCTGCCCGCTCTCGCTGCTGGCCTGACTGCTTCTTCGGGCCCGGGGGCGGCTCGTGGGTTTTGCAGTGGCGGTTCTTGGAAATACATTTGTCATGTATGCACTGGCCTTGGGCTGTGGGATAACACTCATACTGGGCTCAACCTTAGACACCTTGCACCTTGTTTCCAAATACCTGTTTTATTGGAATTTCCACTCACCTCTTCCTCTGTTCACAGCCACCACTATTATTCCTAAAACCGCACACTGGTCACCAAACTGCACATATACACAACCACAATTTCACATCGCATCACTTGGAACCTAACAACTATTCCCCACTCATTCCATATCCTATCTTGTATCCCTCTTCCCTGTTAACTTCCCCACCCCCCTCCAACCCCTCACCTTGGTGTAAACACTGCCCTCTCTTTTTTTTACATCCTCCCTTTAATAAAGTATTTCTTACCCTTCCCTAGGGAGGGCTGGTGATGGTCACAATTATGCAATGAAATAAATAAATTTATTTAATTGCAATAATAAAATATGCATTGCTGTTAAAAGATTGCACTTCTTGTAGTGTTAACCTTCGACAGCATGTGCAGACAAGGTAAAAAAAAAATTTTAGAAAAAAAAAAAAAAAAAAAAAAAAAAAAAAAAAAAAAAAAAAAAAAAAAAAAAAATTACAAATCAAACATAATGTAAATCAAGCAGCAGTAAATACCTTTCAAGCATAAAAATCAATTATTCCATCTTCTACTCCTCCAGACCATACACTGTAAAAAAAGACAGCTCTCCAGCCCCCGGGAAAGGGGCGGGGCCTGTGAGCAACAGCTGTCAGACAGCCCATCAAACACAATTCTGGCTCTGATTGATTCTTTTTGCTCGGTCGCAGTGCATTCTGGCAATCTGCCAAAGGCGGCAGGAGCAGCAGGAGGGACTCACTGAGCCTGTTTTTATCACACAAAGTACTAGTTTCATGTAAAGCTGTCCTTACATAGTGACAGCTTTAGAAAATATGACAAAAAGTCACTTTTCTGAGAGTTGCAGACTGTAAATAAATTTTTACAAAAATCAGTACTAGTAATATTTTGACTGAGCTACTTTTCTTGTATTGGAGTAGTTTTTGACAAGCTTTCACTTTTTCCACCTCTCATTCACTCCCTCATTCCCTCCTATTAAGAAAGTTGTGCATGTGTTTGAATTGTTGAAAGAAGCCACAGGACCATGAGAAAACCCATACAAGCAATGCACAGAAACATCCTGGGCCACGATTTGATTCTAGACCTTACTCCTTAGAAATGATGCTAACCTCAGTTTGTTTCACAAAATGAATGAAATGTGTTTTTTCACTTTTGTTAATATGTACAGATATTAGAACCTTTGTGTGCTCTCTCAGACTGATCCAGTGTGTAAAGACGTGGTGAAGGTCAGGCCTCAGTGGTTGATTTGGTGCAGAGCTGTTGCAGAGCACCTTCCTGCATGTTGACCTGCTGATCGCAATTACAGCAGCAGTGAGCAGGAGTTGCTGGCCATTTGAGAAGCAATTTGTATCGAAATCTAGTCATTTTGTGCTGCCGAGACTTCACTGTGAATGTGACTGCAGATTTAAGATAATTACAGAAATGACTGTGAGCAAGCTGACGCTGCAGTTAAAAAGGATGAAGTACAGGATGAGCCATAGGGTGCCTGACAGCTCTTCCAAGTGTGAGACCAGGGAGGCTTAATCCAGTCCAACTCAGTCAATGTCAGCACTCCACGGATCTGACAAAAACAGCACAAGCATACCTTCCAAGGGTGACAATGACAATCACTTAAGTACACATTCCATTGGCTGTCATTACGAACAAGATCCAAAGGATTAGGCTCAACTGAGGACAAAGCATCACAAACTTTTACTTTTTAAAAATCCCTCACTTTATCTGGTTTGCTTAAAGGGGACATATCATGGTTTTAAATACTTTCTTTTTAGATATAAATCATACAGTTGTGGTCTATATAAAGTGGAACTGCAATGCTTGGGTCTGAATTCCTCATTATTATAGCTCCAGAGGCCCCTTTTCTACCCCTTTTCTGATGTGCTTCTGAGAGCAACTCGTTTTGGTGCGGTCTCTTTAAATGCAAATGAGACACTTCATACTCCGCCCCCTCTTCAGGTGACACTCGGTTCAACTCCACCCTGCTCGGCCATTTTTGTAGTTTGATAGAAGAGATACAGCTATGTAGCGGCGCATAAACTCTTTATTCAGAGGTTATTTACAAAATGTCAACAACAGAAGACTTGTCCATCCAGCTTTACATGTTCAAAGCCAGAGTCCTGACCCGGCGGAGATGAAAATGAAGATGATGAACCTGCAGAACCCTAACAAGTGGAGCTAACACAAGCACCGAGTTAACGCTAGCGCCAAGCTAACATCACGAAATGCATTTTAATACAGTCTTTTCAAAGACAAAACGGCAAAATGAAATGACTAATGAGAAATTTTTACTAAATTAAATCACGTAGGCCATATCATCAAGGATCTAAAACGAGCACACGGCGCTAACATATGAAGACTGAAGACGGTGGCAACTGCTAAGCAACTGCTAATGCTAACAAAACTGACAGGGATGTCTTTATCATCACACTTTTTAGCGTTATTTACAGCTTACCGAAGTGCTCTGTTTGTCGTCTCCAAAGATAGAAGGAAATGAACCCTCGATCAGACAAAGTCTTTCGGCAAATCCTTCTTTATACTGGCGGAGGTTGCTGAAGCAGTCATCCTTGAAGTGCTTTGTGCACATAAAAATGATCTTACCCACAGATGTGGGTACATTGTCATAAAAAATAAAACTCAACCAGGCACTTTGAAAAGGTTCTGATGCTGGGAGACGGTGTAATGCAGCGTGTAGGTTACTACATCCAACAACCGAACATTTTGATTTCTCCTCTCGTAACTTCGGCATCCTTGAGCTTGGACTACAAAATAAAAGCGAGAAATAAAAATGGCGGATTGCTCGAAGTGTTGGGCCTGGAGTCAATGTCCTAATTTGGCAGTTCCGCTGCAAATACTGTGATGTAATAGTTCAAAAAATGTAATAGAGAATAGAAAAATCGAAACAGACCAAAACAGAATACAAACATATCAACCGAGCACCTGAAGAGACTAATTAGATTTTTTCCGTACTTCTAAACACTAAATATACAACAAAATGCATTTAAGGGCTAAAAAAGTGGATTTAGCATGATATGTCCCCTTTAACATTTTAAAACTTTAAGCCGGCAACTCAGAAAGTGTATTTGAGTTCTAATCTGCACCAAAGTGGAATTCTCTTTGCCCTCTAAACAAGAATCAAGAGCAAAAGTTAGCGATCAACAATATATTTATCTAGCTTTTATTAAGTAGTGGCAGGCTGTGGACTGGAGACAATGTAGATCAGACATGGGCAACTGGCGGCCTGGGTACCACATGTAACCGTCAGTCTAAGTTTGTGCGGCCCGTAAAGTAAATGTGCAAAAAAAAACACACAAAATGAGAAAAATACACAAAAACAACTACAATCACATACAAAATCACCACACATTTATTCCAAAAACACAATTAAACAACAAAATAATAGAAAAATACGACAACAAAATGCACAGAATTACTCGCAAAACACAACAGAACTGCATGGAAAAATATTAAAAAACAACGATAAAATTACACAAAATGTCTGCAAAAACACACAAAATGACAACAAAAACACAAGAAATGTTGTGGTGTGTGTGCGTGTGTTTTTCTCCAGAAGTCAAACTTTGCTGTTTTTTGGTGTAAGTAAGTCAATTTTAGTTCTATAGTGCTTTTCACAGATAAAATCACAAAGTGCTGTATATGCAAAAATTAAACTAAAGCAGCAACATCACAAAAGGATAATAAAATGCATTTACACCCCATTATATAGCGCCACCTAGTGGTGCACTTTTTGGTATGGGTGATCTGTGTGCTCTTCTATAGTTACCCTGTAAATTTCACAGCCCTCAACATATTACTTTCAGCTGAAATAAAGATTTGCTTATTTATATTTATGTAGTAATATATCACGCCCACTTTGACCATCGTGATTAACTTCGAGATGCGGTCCCAGGAGCGACCCAAGGTCATACCCACCAAATTTGGTAGAAATCGGTCGTGCCATTTAGGATATATACATTTCTCACAGTCACATGCCACCAAGGATCTCAGATTTGGTGTTGTTAGCAAATATTTTGACAGAGATATGCAACAGTTTGCATTTTTATAGCTCGCTAGAAAAATTTACTTAATATTTTGCACATATTTTGCCCGAACAAAATTTTTTTCTGAACTGTAGAACAAATCCAATGAAGACTCTCCTTGCCTAGTTTTCACGCTGATGGGACAAAACCCCAAGGAGGATTTCGAAACAGTAGGTTTTTCCAGTTTTTGCTCCAAGAAAAGTTTAGGGCGGAAATGGGCGTGGCCTAGCCCAGGTAATTCAGTGCTATTCAAGGATCTGGGATATGAAGGTTTTAAAATTTGCAACAAACGGTGTGGGGGTTATTGGCCAAAACGCGGTGACCTTTGTTATAGCGCCACCTGCTGGCGGATATTTGTTAATTTTTGCATCCAAGGGTGGGGGCTTTGGACCCAACCACCAAAGTGCACCGCCCTACCTTGCACGGTTTATCTGCAGCACCCACTTTTACCACCGGAACTATAAAAGGTAACAATAATAATAATAATAATAATAATAATAATAATAATTGGAACGATTACAATAGGGTTCATAGACCGCTGTACCACATACGCAGTTCCCTGGCCCGCGGGCTTGCCCCCTAAAAATGCGTTGGATTTTATAAAGCACTATTTCATAGACACTCAAAAAGCTTACATTGATGTGCCTTATTCTTTCACTCCAAACAAGGTAGTGGGAAGTTACTATTGTAGCCACAGCTGCCCCGGGGCAGACTGACAGAAGCGAGGCTGCCATAGTGCACCCTCAGTCCCTCCGACCACCACCAACACTCACTCACACACCACATTCATACTAGGCAATGTGTGTTTCCTCAAGACACAATGACAAGTGTTGCACTAGTTACTAAAAAAATGTCACTAGTTACGATTACTAGTTACTTCATTCACAAAGTAACTGACTTACACCAAAAAATAATGAGTTACTGGAAAAAGTTACTTTTATGTAATTTAGAATTAAAGATTGTATTATTTTTTTGGTCATTAGTGTCCATACAGCTTCATATCAGTGCTTTATCAGAAAATAATCCACTGTTGATCAACTCTGCGGTGGATAAATAGTGGTTAAGGAAGCTGGCTTGTAATCAGAGGGTCAGTGGTTTGAATCCCTCCTACCCCTACTGCTCCTGTATTAACAATGCTTTGGATAAAAGCCTTTGCTAAATGAAATTGTATTGTATCCAACCCTACAGTTTCTAATCATTTGCATTCAAAGTACTAAACTCTGCTCAGTAGTAGTCTTTACAAACACCAATCTGACTGAAACACAAAGTAGTTTTTCAAAGCAAGTTTATTTACCTGAGACCAGCAGAAACTGAAAATTTTACAAGGAATTCTGAAATAAATAACACAAAACAACCTGAATATTATTCGAAATCAAAGATAAAAAATAAAGTGGCTTCAGCATAATAAAAACGGTTGTGTTTAGACCTTAGAATGTCCCCTTAAAGTACAAAAACCAGCAACAACGTACAACATAAACACAAAAAACTTTCTAAGATATATAAATGAAAGCAATCTGAATTAACATTTGGAATACATTTTGACCAACTCTGCTTTGCAAAAACTGCTATAAAACAACCATTAACTATGTGCATATAAAGCACAAAACAGCTGCTCCAAAATTAAAACGGCAAATTTTCAACCTTAGCACAGTAAAGTAAGCTGTGCATATTCCAAGTGAACATTCTGCTGTTGAAAATGCTTTTTTTTCTCATCTATACAAAGCAGTGACTCCACAGTAGTGACAGGCTGTACAGTAGTCAATACTAACAGCCAAAAAATGAGAAAATAAAAAGTGAGCAAAGTGTGTGTGTGTGTGTGTTTGTGTGCATGTGTGTGTGTGTGTGAGAGAGAGAGCAAAAGCTTCACACCTCCGGAGGTGTGTTTGGAGTCTGGTGACGCTGCGGTGGGGAGAGGATGCTGCTAAGGAGGTTACACCTGCTGGATGAGGGTCTGTACATCATCTTCAAATGGTGCTGATCGACTGATTGACAGACTGTGTTGCTGTATTTACTCAGATCAATGGCATCAACAGATCAATAGGACGGTTGCTGTCCAGATCTGCCTATTTTTCATGGACTGATAAGAGCAAAGTTACAGGACCTGATGGAGCACCCACATTAAATTAGGGGGAACAAATATCATTAGGTTTTGAAGTTGTTGAAAAAAAAAAATATCTGTGCTTGTGCGCACTGACATGTCCACATTAAACGAGCAAAACACTCATGAAAATGAGGCGGTCTGCACCACTTCTGCACGCACACTAATCATTGCTGCAATCTTAGTGAATTCCTTGCAGCAGGTAAGGAAACTGCATCACTAAAGGATTTAGGAAAGCAACTGGCTACATTCTTTCTTCCCTGCTTATTTTGCAGCAACAGTGTTGTTTTTGATCTAAATTATGGATTTTATTCTTTATATTTTTTAAGAATTATACCTCAATTGTGACGTAAGTTGCTCTGCACCACCTCTCAGTGTTTGTGATTGGTCTATCTCCGCCGCTTTCATCCCCTGGGTTAAGTTAATGTGTTGATATCCTGCTTTGATATCCTGCTCTGCTCTATCCTGCTCTGTTCAATTCAATTCAACTTTATTTATATAGCGCAAAATACAACAAAGTCATCTCAAAGCGCTGAACAAAATATAAAGTTCATAGTTCAAAAGAAAGAACCTAACAAGATCCACATGAACAAGCGTTTAGCAATAATGGGAAGAAAAAAAATCCCTCTTTATGGGAAGAAATCTCCAGTGGAACCAGGTTCAGAGGTGGTAGCTATCCGCTTCGACTGGTTGGGGTAAGTGAACAGAGGGACAAACAGAATAGAATAGAAGGATAGTCCATCCGAGTGTCCCAGACTAGTTGAGCCGCAAATCATTGATCAGTCCATCTGGGTGTCCCAGACTAGTTGAGCAGTGAACCATTGATCAGTCCATCCGAGTGTCCGAGGCAATTGAGCTGTGAACCATTGATCAGTCCATCCGAGTTTTCCACACTAGTTCATCCGCAAACCATAGATCAGGAACCGCCAGCTCCAGCATCAAGACACCTGAAACCAAAAGAAGGACTCTTGGTTTCAGCAATATTTAATTAGCAATATACCATCTGCCAGCGTGGGTCCTTGGGCAAGACCCTTCACGCTACTGCCTACCTCATACAATGATGAGAGACAATGAAATGAATGACATGCCGGCTCAGACGTCGCCCGCCCAAACAAGGTCTGCGTCAGGTGCTGGTTAACCAGTGCATCTTGATGAAAAATGGGCTACTTGGACAAGAACTGAAATGGGCGAGATGCATAACAGGGCTCTGTTGGAATGCTACTACTCCCAGTAACCCTAGTCAGAGGGCTACATGCAAAGGATGTGGGAGAAATGGTTACTACGAAACCCACAGTCCAAACTCACGGCAAAACACCTAGTAACTCAGTGTTCCAACATCCACAAAAGGCAACAGCTATCACAACTTGAGATTGATGAGGTACAACACCAATGCTACAACAAAAATGGAGCCATGCGGCCAGGTCAGAGCGGAGTTAACACCAAGCCCCCCCCCCCCCCCCCCCCCCCCCCCAGAGATTGGGTACGAAACTCCAATAACCGCAATTACGCTGAACAAGGCAGCAACTGACCTGAAAAATAAGATCATGGAAAAAAGGCACCAGGCAACCGCAAAGCCAATTACAGAGGGTAAGTGAAGTACCACCAGAAAGTCTTGTAGAAGATGTGAATTCAGCTCTGAGCGTGATACCTACATCAACCATCACAAAACCAATGAGCTGATATACTCCACAGCAGCAGTGATCGTAGAGACACTTGGCTATCGTAAGAGCAACCATGAGATGAAATATCCACCATAGAAAAGGAGGCTGGAAGCTAACATCAAGGCAGCGCAGAGAGAAGTGAGCCAATTGACAGAGGCCCTGAAAGGTGCAATGAAAAAACAAGTCCCCAAGAGGTACACCCAGATGCCCATACCTGAAGCATCGGAAACTGCCAAGCAAAGGCTCCAAGCCTTGGCCAGCCGCCTAAAGAGGTACACGAGAGACAATGAAGCCAGACGAATAAACCGGCGAAAGTGTACGCTCAATGGCAGGGGAGCAATAGAGCAGACCCACCAAGGATGGAAACTGAACAGTACTGGAAAGGCATATGGGAGAAGGAGGCAACACACAAGAGTGGCACAGTGGCTGGTGGCTCTAAGAGAAGACCACAGCAACCTCCCTGAACAGAATTCAGTCACCGTTGCAGTGGCAGACATCCAAGAAAGAGTCTCAGGTATGAAAAACTGGACAGCACCAGGCCCTGATACGATACATGCCTACTGGCTAAAGAAACTCACTGCACTTCATGAGCTCTTGGCAGCACAAATGAACCAGATGCTGAGAGATGGAAATCCCCCTGAATGGCTAACCAAAGGGCGCACAATCCTGATCCTCTCCACAACAAGGAAGCTCATGTCTGGCATTATAGCGGCTAAGATGAGCGGGCACATGGATCAATACATGAACACAGCTCAGAAGGGAATCGGTAAAAATACCAGAACGGCCAAACACCAGCTCCTGGTTGACAGAACAGTCGCTAGAGACTGCACACATATATATATATATATATATATATATATATATATATATATATATATATATATATGGGGTGGTCATCAGTGTAAATGGTGTGAAGCAGTTTGAGCAGTATGATGGGTTATGCAACGAGGGACAGAAGTGGGGAGTTATAGCTATGTGTAGATGGTGGATTGTGTTTGCATATAATGTTGGTGTTCTACTATATAATCTTAGCAAATAAGTAGGTTTTTAGTTTAATTTTTAAAGGTGGAGAGAGTAGTAGCCTCCCATACTAAGACTGGGAGCTGGTTCCAAAGGCGAGGAGCTTGGTAGCTGAATGCTCTGCCTAATGTTCTACTTCTAGACACTTTATGAACTTCCAGGAGACCAGCAAACTGAGAGCGGAGTGTTCCGGACAATAGGGCACTCACAGGTCTCTAAGAAACACAGGAGCTTGATCATGTAGAGCTTTGTATGCTAACAGCAGAATTTTAAACTCTATTCTCGATTTTACAAGAAGCCAATGAAGGGAACACTGGAGAAAGATGCTCTCTCCTGGAGTTACAATAATCTATCAATCAATCAATCAATCTTTATTTGTATAGCGCCAAATCATAACCAATGGTATCTCAAGGCACTTTACAGTAGAGCAGTCTTAAGGACGGACTCATTTTATGGATACACACATATGCATATATACGTATATACACATACATATGTATCCCACACCCAACATGAATTCATCATGGCGGCAAGGAAAACCTCTGTTAAGCAGCAGGAACCTTGTGTGGATCCCATTCCTATGATGAACAGCCATCCACGTTATGCTGTGTTGGGTGTGTGCAGAGGAGAGGGTGGAGACAGTCTAATCTAGATGTAACAAATGCATGGACTAGTTTTTCAGCATCACTCTGGGCCATGATATTCCTGATTTTAGAGATATTATGGCAGGTGGAAGAAGGCTGTCCTTTTTTAATATGAGAGTTAAAAGATCATTCAGTATCAAAGATAATGCCTAAGTTTTTTACTGTGGTGCTGGGTGACAGAGTAATGGCATCCAGAGACACTATTTGCTTTGATAATTTATCTCTAAGGTGTTTTGGACCAAATAATATCACTTCGGTTTTATCCTGGTTAAGAAGGAGAAAGTTAAAGCTCATCCAGGATGTGATGTCTTTAAAACAAGCCTAGAGTTTTAATAACTGATGAGTTCCATCTGATTTCATTGAGAGATAAAGCTGTGTATGATCTGCATAGCAATGGCAATTTATATTATGTTCTCTAATAATGTTACCTAGTGGAAGTCAATATATTATGTAAAGAGTATTGGTCCCAAAACTAACCTTGTGGAACTCCGTGATTAACTCTGGCGTGCGCTGAGGAGAGATCATTAACAAGAACAAAGTAGGTTCTGTCTGATAAATAGGATTTAAACCAACCCAGCGCTGTTTCTTTAATCCAAAAAACGCTTTCCAGTCTCTGCAGCAGTAGATGGTGAGCCACTGTATTGAAGGCTGCACTGATATCTAAGAGCACCAGAACTGAGACAAAGACAAACCACGTATAGTTTGTCACTTTTATTATTGGATATCACCATGATATTTTTTCATAGAATAAGATGTAAAAATGGTGACAGGGACTTTAACTGGGTACATCCCACCTTCCAAAAACATGTATGGTAGTTTCATCTGAAAATGTACATTGCCCGTATTCATGTTTGCCATATAGACAGATTGATTACCTGTGTGGTAGGGTGGTGATGGTTAAAATAATAAGAAAAAAAATCCAATAATTTTGTCAAAGAGGACAAGTAATAGTTGATTTATAAGGAAACCAGAGCTTTACCATTTACTAAAGTGGTTGACTAACAAGTATCAGCAGTGAAAGCCTAAGAAAGAAAGAAAGAAAAAAGCACAAACCTTCATTTGACATTTTTAAAAAAGGTAGTTGGAGTGGATTTCTTTATATTGCCATTTCAGACATAAGCAGGCAGCATCATGGTGGTGTGTGTCTGAGCCTGAATGATTAGTTTTGTATTAACGAGGTAATTTGTGTATGAGGGCTCTTGTTATGACCCCAGCCTCTTACCACAGATTGCCATGCCACATTTCATTTACTGTGAGGAGAAGCAGAGTCCCTGCAGAGCACTGTTTTCACAGGGTGAGAAAACAACGATCAAACTCAAACAATCGCTTCTCTTAAACAAATCAAGGCATAATGAAGGGGAAAATGAAGCACCACAGACACAATAAGGGACATTTGCTCTTGGAATCACGCTCTATCTTTGCAAAGTACAGCTATGAAGGCAAAATAAAGAGAACAATCCAAGACTATGAACAATTTATGATGTTACTTGAAGCATTGTCATGACAAGTTACAGCAGCAAGACTTTGTGTCTGACAGGCTTAATGTTATTGTACATCTAAGACAGAGACAGGCAGCTGCTATCACAGTTGGATTGTTACATCTGAGGGTCCCATAATGATAATTGTTTCCAAACTTTCTTCTTTTAGACAATCAAAAAATGTCAGCCCATCCCCTAACCTATCAACACAATTTTAGAAAAAGGTAGGAAATTGTGACTATTCTCCTGTGTGCAATCACATATTTTACAACATATTTTACAACAGAAATAATAAAGTTATTTGAGTTTATCTATTTCCATGCTTAATGTTTCTGCAAAACGGTTCTAGCGTTATGACATGAGCTGAGCCTGAACAAAACCTACTCCCAACCAGGTTAGGTGTTCAGCATACTGTAAGCCTGAGCCTAAAGTAACTCCAGGGAATAAATCCAGGGAGTTAGAGTGATAAGAGGAGATCCAGCTTTATAGTACATGCCCTTCATGTGTGGTTTTGTGTTGTTATTTTGTTATTGTTTGTGTATTTCTGTAGTCATATTGTTTTTGGACTAATTTTGTGTGTTAAAATTTGGCATGTAGGCCTCGGCCCTCATGCAGTCTAACAACAAAAAAATCACAAAATCACTGCAAAATCACACAAGATTTCCCCTTGGCGGGAAGCACGGAGTCCTGTCATCCAGCACCCATGACTGTATTGGCCCCAGAATTATTGTAGCAACCGGTATTGCCAGCACTGACAGTGAAGTTAGTTTCTGTGGCCCACATTTGACCACAAAATGCACCAGCTGCGGATAATTATCCTACCACAATACTAAAACAGAAGCAGTGCACACTTGGAACTCTAAAAAAAAAAAAACCCAACGGAATTTTGGGACACATAAATATCAGAGGCATATTACGAAAAATAGATTAGATACAGCACTTATTTATTGAATCCAACTTCGATTTTCTGTGTGTATCTGAGAGTTAGTTGAATAGTAACATTCCAAATGACCTGATTAACTTACCAGGATATACTGTACATGCTACAGGAGAGATAGGCACAAGAAAAGGGGAGGTGGTGTTTTAATCTATATCAAAGGCTAAGTACACCCCTGCCTTCTGCTGAGCTACCACCAGGAGGGAAATTTAAAAAAAGCCTGATTATGCTACTTTCAGTTACCCGTCCTCCCCTCTGTCCCTGCACACACAGAATCAAAACCCATCACAACTGATAGCTAACAAGCTAAACATGGGCGAGTCCGACAGTGTGGACACTTTTGAGTCTTCTCCCAGCAGTCACATGTTTGAGCCTTTAGCACAGATGGGAAACGGTGGTGAGGAGAATGAGGAGGTGGTGATGCAGGAGAGGATGGGTGACGTTTCCGAGTGGTAGATAATAGGCCCCACCAGCAATATTTTATTGTTGTGGTTAATAAAATAACCCTGTTTTGGGTGGGGCCAACAGGTAAAGTGCCAACAGTGGGTTTCAAGAGCTTGCCGTTCCACCAATAACAAAATTCAGTTGTAATCAGTGTTGGGAATGTTACTTTAAAAAAGTAATTAGTTATAGTTACTCACTACAAAAAAGTAACTGCGTTAGTAACTAAATTACTCTATAATAAAACTAACTCATTACCAAGGAAAGTAACTATTTGCGTTACTATTAAAAAAAAAAAGTGGCTCTATGTCAAATAATTCACATTTTTTAGATGCGTGTGTCGTGAGGTGCTTCATTAATTTTGAGTTGCTTACAACTGATGTCGACAAAGTCTTCTTTCCTGGATATAATGAACACTTCACATGTACGTTCTTGCCTTTGACCACAATTAATTTAAAGTGTTGTTTGTATCGTCACCTTAAAAATGTCAACTTTTCATCAGATTGCTCCACGCTCGCCATCTCTGCTGCTTCATCCAATCTGCTCTGTGTGTGTGTGTGTGTGTGTGCGTGTGTGTGTCGCGTGTGCTGGCACGTCGTCTTAGCCAATCATAATCGCTCACCTTGTTTTTCACCCGCCTCCTCACAACAGCTGAGTCAGAAGCCGGGGATGCTTTCGGATAACATTTTATTCAATCAATGTATGTAACGCACCGCATTTAACGTTCAGTAACAATAACTGCGTTGTAACGACGTAAAAAGTAATTAGTTAGATTACCCCGTTACTGAAAAACAAACGCCGTTACATAACGCCGTTATTTTAAACGCCGTTATTCCAAACACTGGTTGTAATTGCTGGCGCTCAACCTTTAGAGGCCAGTATACCGGACATTTTACAGCTAAATACGCAAAATTAAAATACTTTTACTAAAGTGTGAAGAGTGGGTCTAGGATCAATCAACAGCGCTACTTGATACCCAAATACACATATATTCAGCAAAAAAAGCTGTTTTGGGGCGTACTAAGGCTGAACGATTAACCTTAATCGCATTGATATTTAGGTTTTTCACTACTGCGATAATGTAACCTCAGATGCTGGAGGTTTTTTCTTTCATTTCTATCATTTGAGTGATATATATGTTCACCATTCAGAATTGCCGAGAACCGCCTTCCTGGGCTGCTGGCTAATCAAAAATTGTTACAGGACACACGCTTGTATGCGCTGCAGTGAGTATCTAAGTGTGCTAACAACTACACTAGGGCTAGGGGTGGGCGATATGGGAAAATATCATGTCACAATTTTTTTATTCGAATCATTTAGACTATCTTAAATTTATTTACCAATAAAACAAACCAAATCACCTACTTAAAATAATTGCCCTAAATGAAAAAAAGGAACAAAAGATAATTTAGGACAAGGTAATTATCTTTTTTTTTTAATTGTATGTAAGCAATTATTCAAACTGGTTCCTAGTACAATTAACATCAAACAAAAAGGCTGACAAGACTTTTTATTTTGTTGAACTAAAGTGGTGGTAGCATTAGCAATTAGTTTTAAGTAGCATTTTAAAGCATGCGATAAATGTGAATTTGGAGTGCCTAGGATTGAATATAATTATCTCCGCAAACATTAATTTAGCAAAGTTGTACTTTATAATCCTCCATCTCATGATGTAAATTTCTGCAAAGAACTGAAAAATCTCCTGTCTGTTATTGACAAGATTGTGAATGCACATTGTTTTGGAGACTTCCACATTTATTGGAAGGATATAAATGGCAAAAACTATACTAAACTAAAACTAAAATTAATTATGGAGAAATTTAAATACAACAGCTGATTGATAGACCGACACGAGTCACGAGAAAGAATGAAACCCTGATAGATCCAGGCCAGAGAGAATAACAAAAACATACAATCTTATTACTGGTCTCTCAGATCATACTATGAGACTAAAAAACGCCTAGTTTACAATAACAAAACATCATCATCATCATCAATCTTTTATTTGTATAGCGCCAAATCATAACCAAGGCACTTTACAGTAGAGCAGTCTTAAGGACGGACTCTTCATTTTATGGATACACACATATGCATATATACGTATATACACATACATATGTATCCCACACCCAACATGAATTCATCACGGCGGCAAGGAAAACCTTCTGTTAAGCAGCAGGAACCTTGTGTGGATCCCATTCCTATGATGAACAGCCATCCACGTTATGATGGATGGCTGTTCATCATAGAAACAGAAAGTCAAACTTTAACAACAGGAATTTCAAAACCAAAAATGTCTGACATTGAACGTGATCTGAAGGAAGTCAACTGGGAAATGGTAACTAAAGAGTCTGATTTGAATCATAGTGCAAACAATTTTGTTTTGAACCTTTGTGATCTAATAAGGAAACATACACACAAAAACCTGGAAAAATAAACCCCCAAAAAGTCTCTTCCCTGGTTCAACTTTGACATCCTCCAGCTCACTAAAGAGAGGGATCTTGCACTGAAAAGGTCTCTAATATCTAAAACCAATACAGATCATTTTATGTACACTGGCCAGAATCAGCTGATCAGCGATGGGACAATGTTCACAAATGAGTGTGCGTGACAAGCACTGCCCAGGAGCTCAGACCTGCTGAATGATGTTCAGTAGATCATCTTCAAATGGTTCTGACTGATTGACAGACTCTGTTGCTGCATTAACTCAGATCAATGGCATCAACAGATCAATAGGACAGTTTCTGTCCAAATCGGCCTGTTTTCCATGGACTGATAACAGCAAGGTTACAGGACCAGGCGGAGCACCCACATTAAATTAGGGGGAAGGAAAAAATATTATTAGGTTTAAAAGTTGTTTTAAAAAAAACATTTTTATTTGTTTATTTTGTTTTCTACATTATTAAATGTTTGTGCAGCAGACAGCGAAGTCCACCAGCCTCCAATTGAACTTCTTCAAATGTCATTTTGATGTTCAGTGCACTCACCTCTCCAGGTTGAACAAGCAAAATGTTCTTTTAAATAGGGTGGTCTCAACCACCTCTATACACCCAATTACTAGTGCCACAAGTGAATTCCCCACAGCAGGTGAGCAAACAACACCACCAAAGGATTTAGGGATGCACCTTAGAGTCTAATCAATTGCTTTATCCACAGCAGTTTGGATTTAGACAAAATATTCCACTGCTATCTGCTTGAGAAAATCAAAACCTCTCTTGATAAAATAAATGTTGTAGGGGCAGTATTTTCGTATCTAAACCACGGGATCTTACTTAATAAATGAAATCAATTCAAATTGTCACCTGCTGCTTTGAAATGGTTTTGATTGTACCTGGAGGGGAGACTCAATGCAAATAACATGGACCAAGGATCTGTTCTTGGTCCACTGTTATTTCTAATGTAAATAAATACTTGCCAAGCTGCTGTATAAATATTTATTTATTTTTTTCCTTGTCTGCACATGCTGTCGAAGGTTAACACTACAAGAATTGCAATCTTTTAACAGCAATGCATATTTTATTATTGCAATTAAATAAATTTATTTATTTCATTGCATAATTGTGACCATCACCAGCCCTCCCTAGGGAAGGGTAAGAAATACTTTATTAAAGGGAGGATGTAAAAAAGAGAGGGCAGTGTTACACCAAGGTGAGGGGTTGGAGGGGGGTGGGGAAGATAACAGGGAAGAGGGATACAAGATAGGATATGGAATGGGTGGGGAATAGTTGATAGGTTTCAAGTGATGCGATGTGAAATTGTGGTTGTGTATATTGTGCTTATTGTCCGCAAATGGCAGGACAGACCCACCAGGTGGCCGACAGCAACCTCCACCACCGGAACAGCTAGCGCCGCCCCCCAGTAAACAGCATCACTCCGAGGCGCCAAGCAACCCCGCCCCAACCCCGGCGAGGACACCAGCACACCCACCCCCCAAACCGGCGAGGCAGGCCGCCCCGGGCCCGCACACCACGGGGCCCGCCCCCAAGGCCACCAGGAGACGAAACAAGCACCCAGCCACACCCAAGGGGAGGAAGCACCCCCGCGCCCCACCAGGCCGACACCGCCCGGAAAAACCCCGCAAGGAGAGATCCCAGCAAAGCCCCCCCGAGACCCACCGCCACGCCCGACCGCACCATCCTGATGTATTTTTACTCTAAGCAGTGGCCCAGCCACCAACAGAGGGGCCAGCCCCCCACCGGAGAGGCCCAAATATGTGAACCAACCCACCACCCTGTTATGGTGCCTCTCCATTCCCCAATGGAGAGGCACTTCCCTATCCCCTGTGTGAATGTGTGTGTTTAGTGAATGTATGGGGCGTAATTAAAAGAAGGGGGATGGAGGGGAGCGGTGCTCCCCATCCTGCCTCTGTGGATATATGTGTATGTGGTGTAATATGCCGGAGGGTGTAGGTGAAGATACACCCTCCGGGGGGTGGCATGTTGAGGTGTGCTGCTGTATAAATAGATACTGCCAGAAGTATGCTAATGACACAGTCATCTGTGTCCACTAAAATATCCAGCCTGGCTAGTGAGCATTTGACACAGGCATTATTGGACATCTCTGAATGGCTCAAGTTATCCCACCTAACTCTAAATAAAAATCTCTTTGCGTAACAGGCTCGCACATGATGAATTTCAGGTCATTATTAGGAATGGCATCATCTTGGACCAAAACTTAAACTTAATCTTAATATACAAGCAAGCAATACAAATTATGGACCAGAAACCAATGATGTGGCATCACTGCCACATTTTAAGAAAACACAACCTCCTCACCTTTGACAAATTCATGAATTTTAGTCCTGTTAATTTGTTGTTTTTTAAATGTCTGAACAATTATGAGTCACAACTGTTTTATTAACTGATAACCAGGTGTCAGAGCTACTGCAGAGCAACCACACAAGCCTCCATCAGCGGGGACTGCCTTGTCTTAATGCAGGACTGCTTTTTGTAAGTCTACTTTCTGTGTAAAAGGAGCATAAATGAGGAACTCTTGTACCCACACATCTAAAATTAGAGACTAGTAACAATGCTTTCAACAATGGACTCTAAAATGGCTAAAATCAAAACAACAGCGTTCACATTAATAGTTTTACCTGTTTTTTTGCTTGCCCTTGTTGCCTCAGCCCTATAACTAATGATTGTATTTAACTTTGAATATTGCTTTTGTTTTTGTAATATTTTGTGCAGTACATACTTCCTCCTTACTTTCGTATTATTTCTGTTACTTTTAACCTTTTTAAAAGCCTCCTGTGGACAGGTGTAAATTAGCATGTGCTTAAACACTCAAAATAATACCAATGTATTTGTAGTGGTAAGTTATTCTATGACTCCAAAAACACAAAACAACAAAAATATACAGAACAAAACATTTACAACAAGAATATACAGAAAAATGACTCCAACCAACAACAAAAAACACATTATGACAGGCAAATAAGCAAAATGACAACATCAAAACACAAAAAAATAGCTCAAATTGTTCTTTAATCTTATGCTGACATGAATATTGATCATGTGACTCTCAGATCAGATGCAATCACGTTTGTGGTCCCGCTGTGATAAAAGTTGATAATCTTTGTCGAATTTGGTCTTCATCAGTAAGAACATTCTAGTTGTTTCGTTGTGCCATGTGTGCAATGAAATGTTTGGCCACGTCTTCACTCAGAGTGATCTCAGAGTATCTTTTTTTGTGTTACTTAAGTCAGAATCATTCTGAGCTGTGTTCCAGCTAATGCACAAAAGGAAAGGAAATGGAAATTTGAGCTGTGTATGATAAATTACTTCTGTGAGCTAAAATAATCATGTACTTTTTTTTTAGAACAATATCGTAATGTACCATCAATTTCTCCTCCTCGCCTCCTGCTTTAAGGTAAGGTTTGGTTCTATTCATTGGTGCTTTTTTGATGATTAAAAGGGGCTGTAAACCAATTAGAAGAACCACTCTGAAAACACCTCTCCTTGTTTTCATCACTGTAACCACAGAATGTGGGAACTAGCTTAAAACTCCCTCATTGAAACATGGCAGTCTTCACAACTTTTGTACCTGTTATCAACTGTGTTTACAATCACACACTAGGTGAACACACAGGGCCTGTACTACAATGCTGATTACATTCTACTGGGGTAAATAACCATGGTAACTGATACTGAACGGCTGACCTGGTCCAGAGCAGGGTTAGTTCAGGCTAAATGATCAGTGAGTATATTAGCACTATCTCCTGACAAATCAGTTCGCTTGTACACATTGCTGCACGATCTGACAGCAGGAGAGAATATTTATGGATGCAATGACATTCTATAGGAAAGATATATATATATTTTTTAATCTGATGGACTGACCAACATTTGTCAGCTGATTGAGGATGCGTGTGTCTGGCACTCTTTGTGACCACGGACAGATGAAATCATTCGTTCATAGCTGCCTTTATGCACGCTGTTGGCAACGCCTAAAACCTCAGCAAAAACACATGCTGGGCTGCTATACACAAAGTGGGAGGCTCCTGTAAGATAATATAGGATATATAAAATGCAGATAATTTCCATCTTTTGATGTAGGCTGACTGATCGGAATGAATGTAGCCTGTCCCTTTCACAGAGTTCACTGAGTAATCAGAGCCACAGACTGATGAGGAGGATACATGAGTGAGGAGGATACATGAATAGTGAAGTAGCAAAGTGAAACTGGGCGTGTGACCATTTATTATCAGATTAATTCATATTGTGTGAAGTGTAGGAGTCTGTTTCTGTTCAGCCTGTGTACTGTAGACGTCTCCTACCACATCCACCACCACCTGCAGAAGTTTACTGACCACTAAAGAGATGGTGGTGGTAGGTGTGACGGCAGACAGGAAGTGACTGGAAAGGCCGTTCAGAAAGAACAGCTCTGTCCTGGGCCGGCCCCTTAGTTCACTGGAGGAGGTGGGAGAGCACAGGATGTTAGACAAGCTAACATCCAAGATGGACAATGACTCAGTCATCTGACACAACTGGAGAGATCCTTTAGCAGTAGAAAAAGACAAGAAAATGATTAACTAAAATCAGAATGTAAAAAAATAATAAAAATGTAAATGTTCCCAACTCAACATTACATTAATTATTATTTACACAGTTAGATAAGTAATGAACTAAAAAACAAATGTGATTAATATAATGATGATAACGACAATAAAAAACCATAAAGAAAATCAATCATTATTATTTAAATGCCTTTAAAAAGCAGATAACATAATATAAACAGCCATGAAATGCATGTCACCCAACACAAACACTGTACAATAGACAGTTCTACCCACACTTTTAAAACAAAATATATCAATCAATACCTTTATTGTTAATACATTAGTTAAAGTAACAAGATAGAAAATTGGTTACTCTGGGCCAGAAGAATAATTGGTAACAGTAGAAGGTCACAATATATCACAACATACTGTATCATGTAGTGAAGTTCTTCTCTGCATTTTTACCCATTTTCCCCGAGGGCTAGCAGTGGGCTGCCAACTGCAGGTGCCCGGAGAGCAGTTGGGGGTTAAGGGACTTGCTCAACATCCCACAGTGTTGGCTTGCGTGAGACTCGAACCGGCAGCCCTCCTGTCCTTAACTAAATTTAACAATGTGTAACATCCTGTACATACATTGAGGTTATTTTGAAGTAACTTACTGGGAATCCTTAGATCAGTCCAAAAGTTTTCTGAGAGTGATGCATGTTGAGAAAGTGTCCTCAAAAGTCCAGAAGCCAAAGTTATGCGTAAGGCTGTAACTTTAAAAGCACATTTGCAGGTGTAGCATTTGATCAAAGGAGAAGCCGTTTGCCTGCCTTTGAAGTGAAGTTGAGGCATTACATCAGCCAAGTGCACAAACGCCAATTCAACCGTCTGACCTGTTTACACAGCCTAGAGCTATACGGGTCAAAACAGGCGTCTTTCATGATCATGATTCATAGTAAAGGATTCAGTAAAAAGCAGTCAGTGTTTTCTGGAAATCCCCTTTAATCATTTAAATGTCACAATCAATGAGCAAACTGAGATGTTCACCGAAGGAAAGTTTTGACTTGAGAGCTGCTAAACAAATCCAACAGGTAAGCATGTTATTTCTGGGATGCTTCTTTCACACCAGGATAGTAACGGCCTGTGGTCGAATGGGCGGAGAACAGCTGATAATTATTTGATTACCCTGACACTAGCTGCGTTTCCAACCCCTGAATTTAAAAAAAAAAAACACTCAAATATCAACTAAAAAGTTTTTACGCTCTAATGAGGAGGTTTTTCGATGTTGAAATGTATCATAAAAGCGCAAAGAAAACACTTTTTCTGCAATTACACGTCACAGAACGTGACGTACCTGGTCACATGACCACTTCTCTCCGAGATAACATGGTGCGGTACGTGTGGACAGAAGAGGAGACTGAGGCATTTCTTAGTATTACTGTATACTTTAAAATGATTACTGCCACATTAGACAGCAAACAACAAGGGAATGCAGTGTTAATGGAGCTTTTGAGCACCCATGTCTGGAGCAAAATTTCGTGAGGTGAGATTTCACGGGAGTTACAAGACTCCAAAACAACCTTCAATGGAAACACGTTCAAGGCGCATTTATATTTTGTCAAAACTTTAGAAATATCACATTTATTTATTTTGAAACAGCTTCTGTAGTTGCACACTAGTTAATCAAAGTTGAGCTAATTTGAGGACAATTTTAACTTTACTGTGGTTGATATCACTGATATCAAATTTATGTTCACATGGCGCTTCCATTCAGTACAGGGAACATGTTCAGGTGAGACTAGTGTGTAAACAACCACAAAACTAGTCGTCCTCAATATTTATCATGTCCCCTCCTTCTGTGACTGCTTTAGACAGATGTCTATGTTGTTAGCTTCTGTCAGGTGATAACTCAGTCTCAGCCGGCCCAAACCCGACAGAGCAGAGACCAAAGCTGACCCAAGTTCGATAGACATTAAGATATTTTTGTCCAACACAGTAATTTTTTATTTATTTTTTCTCAAACTAGTAACGCATTTACCTTTGCATGTGTGGAAAGCTCACTTTCATTAAAGGGGAGGTATGATGAAAAAAATCACTTTACATTGGTTTTGCTACAGTGATATACATTCCTTTAGCCTCATTCAGAGGGCCAAAGTTGAAAAAGTTCTGTTTCCTCCCTCCCTTGTTATTCCACATTTTGTAAAAAGTTAGCTCCAAACGGCCGAGTTTGATTTTGCCCTGCAGGTGATGTCACCTACCGGAAAGTCCTCCTCCTGACAACCCTCTCTCCTTCTAACATGGATATAATACACGCCTCCTGGAATGTGAGCTCCTTCTTCTCAAACTATCTTACAGCTAAAACAAACACTGTGGTTCATTATAGAATTGATGTTATACTTTATTGCAATATATGTAAAGTGCAGACTGTACTGCTGGATGCCTAAACTGCACTACTTTTTCTGCTACTTGTGTCTGCAAGCAGCGAGAGTCACTGCTCAGAGGCACAGACCCATTTAGTTTACACCCATCAGCTGTTAGCACAGTCTCACAGATTTTTGTGCATTAACACGACAGTATATCTATTATTTTGTGCTATTCGAGCACAAATAAAGTGTTGTCTTCGTGCAACAACAGCATGATGTATTTTCGTGCATTAGCTGCATGAAATTCAACGGGCTGAAGTCAGGTCACGTGACTGCTGACAAATTGCCTTACTTCAAGATAGACCCCCTTTGTAAACATGCAATATTAAGAGCGCTTGTGGCTTTAGCTTTGTTTTGACGACATTTCTAGAGAGAAATATACCCTTAACTTACAATATATCCATTCGGTTTATGTATAGGATCCGTAGTTTGTTTGTTTTGGCAACATTAATTATGCTTTATGCTGTTGCTATGGTGCTAGCATGCTAAGAAAGGAAGTGATGTCGAATTAGGTTTTCATTTTTTAAAACCCTGAATTATATACTTATTATTATTATTATTATTATTATTATTAATAATTCACATTTAAATATATTTCCACATCTTGAGGCTAAAGTGAAATTTAAAACTGTTTGAAACCTTGTAATGATGGAACAATGTGAATAAAGCTTTTTTCTTTAAAAAAAAAAAAAAACGTGTTGTGCTTTCACTTAAAAATTAGATTGATAAAGTAAGAAAATAATTATTAGACATGCACTAAACAATATATTTTTAAATTTTTTAAATGAGCTATATTTTAAAAGATATTTAACTTATTTCTGTAAAAAAATAAACATTTTATTTCTGTTAAAAAATTAATTTGTCATGTGCACGAGCATGATGAAATAACATCCCCAAGTTCCCAGTTAAGCCCTTAAAGAATAAATAGTGTAAAGAATAATAGTATAAATGAATAAAAATAGGAAAACACCATTCGTCCATTAATCAATATTCTGACCCACTTTTATCTTTTTTCAAAATCAGTTGAAAATATTTAAAAACAATGCAGACTTTGATCTGAACCAGCTGTAAAAATGTCCTACAATGTTGGGATTAAGTTGTAAAATAATCCAATATCATGAAATGAGGCTTTTGTTGGCACAAATAGCATCCATGCTAATAGCAGGTGTAAAAGTTCATTGGAACATGCTATTAAATGAGTTGCTCCTAAATGTGTGAAAATGCTCCAAATGATATGGGGTCATTTCCCTCTTCATGCTGTTAGTGTTGGAACAAAGATACATGTTTAAGGGGCTCTGAATATCTCTCTTAGCTCTTTCAGGCTTAGTGCTAACTTGAAGCCTGTTAACCTTTTTACAAACATGATTGAGAAACCAAGGTTACCATGTGCTGTGAATTTCACTCATCTAGGAGTTAAGATGCCTTTACAATGTCTTAGAGCAGGGGTTCTCAACTAGTCTTACCCTGGGACCCAGATTTTTTCCACGGCCATTAAATCGCGACCCACATTTTTCAAAAACAGCTGTTGAAAACACACACTCTCTATTTTAAAACATAAATCTATACATTTTCCTATGCAACATGCACTTCACCGCAGGCCTGTCAAAAAACAAGTCCAACATGAGAGACTCTAAGTATTTATTTATTTTTGACCAGCTGTTCGCGACCCACTGAATACAGGTCCGCGACCCACTAGTTGAGAATCACTGTCTTAGAGAACCTACTAACATAGGTGGAGGGAAATCAAATGTAGCCCCTTGTAACTCATGTAACTCGTCGCTGTGGACACTTGCATCGTAAAGATAGGCTCAGGAAGATCCGATGGGGGTGGGGCCTCAATATGTTGTAGAACCCACCAGGGGCATCCCAAATATGCCCCAATGAAGTCTCTGTGATGTAGGGTACTTGAGTTAGAACTCCTCAAAAAGTGGATTTTCCTAGGTTTTGGTGGACTCTAGTGGCCAAAAACTGCCCAATTTGAGAACGTGAGGCCCGAGATCCAAGATCCTCTCAACGGCTGAGGACCTGATGTGGTGTTTTTGGTAAAGTTTGATGTGAAGAACTTGAGCAAGGAACCTGAGTTTCACATATGTCGTAGACCTCTGCGAGGCCTTTCCAACGGTAACCGTCACGTGTCTCAATGACCTTCCGTTAAGGCACTACGACCCTCTTTTGGTTGGAGAACCCCCAACATTTGGAGGGTTCTAGCTCCTCAGGGGAGGGCGCCAGAGCGTTGTTTCTACCACAGCCACACTCGGCTTGGCGAGACCTTTCGGTGGATCTCTTATTTGATGAGATCAGAGCAAGGATGAGCAAGTTCATCTTGGAAGGCCTAGGCCTCAGGCCTGTGATGTGGGAAACGGCCGGTCACATATGGTAAGGGCCCTGTTAAGCCAGTACAGGAACCGTTGCCCCCATCTCGAGAGCACCTTGCGATCCTGAGTTAAAGCCCAAAGGTCAAGACAAAATGGCTACCCGAAAAGGTGATTCGGGGGCTAGCTTGGTTATGTTTCAACATAGCAGGATGCAACCAAGTCTGGCTTAAAGCAGAGATTGTAAGGACGCTGTGTATGAAATCTTAGCCCTTAAGCTCAATATTTGAAATGAATGCCAACGATGTTCATTTTAATGCTAGTGCATTGTTTGGGATACAAAAGTGGTGGAGAGAAATCAAATGTAGCGCCTCTCCAACCTTTGGAAGGTTCTAGCTCAAGAGTTGACCAGTGAAGTATTTGGCCCTGTTACAACCCAGGCTCGGTGGGAAGCAACACAATGAGACTCCAGAACCCAAGAGACTCTACCCGTTAAAGTAGAGAGGAGGATCATTTCAGAGACAACAGCAGATATATTCTGTGACAGTTTTGACCCCTCTGTTTTTAATGGCTGCACTGAAATTGATGAATTCCTGCATTGTTTTAACAAGCACTGTACTATCCTGGATCAAGTGGCGCTTTTTAAATCTAATACTGCGTCCCGTCAACAGTATTGTCCTTGGATTAACGACAAGATTGTGAATCTACGGAGATCATGTCGTAAAATCGAGCGCCTGTGGCACTCCTCCAGGCTCGAGGTCCATAGACTCCATCTAAGGAACTTGTTGCCTCCTTAAACAATCTATTATATAAAGTTACTTTCACCAGCTGATAGCCTTAAATAAGAGAAATCCTAAAGTACTCTTCGACACAAATAGTTCTATTGTCCCACCTGCTGCTACCGCTGTCTCTGCACAGTCCAGGGATGGATGCAATGACTTTCTGAACTTTTTTATTGACAAGGTTAGGAAAATAAAATAGAATATTGCTTCTCCTCCTTCCTGCAGTCAAGTCTGTGTTGACCCTCTTCTTCATAGTTGGTGTTCTTTTAAGTCAGTCTCTCTAATGGATGTCCTATCGACCATAAAAAGCATGAAAGTATCATCCTGTTGTCTAGATGTCATCCCAGCTAGGCTTTTTATTAATGTTTTGGAATTAATCGGCCCATTGATCACTAAAATGTTTAACATTTCTTTTGCTGCTGGTGTATTCCCATGTTCTCTTAAACATGCTGTTGTGGAACCTAAATTGAAAAAACCCAGCTTGGACCCAACAGAACTTCAGAACTTTAGGCCAATTTCAAAGATCCCGTTCCTGGCTAAAGTTTTAGAAAAGTTTGCCTGTAATCAGCTCACATCATTTTTGGAAGCAAACAAAATTTTTGACACTTTCCAGTCTGGTTTCAGAAAGTTCCATTCCACTGAAACAGCACTGCTGAAAGTGTCCAGCGACATCATGATGGCTGCCGACTCTGTTAAATGGTCCGTTTTCGTTGTGTTAGACCTCTCGTCTGCGTTCGACATGGAATCTTGTTTAAGTGACTGCGGGGTGTGGTCGGCATGTCAGGCCCTGTGTTAGAGTGGTTCATATCTTACCTGACTGGTAGAACGTTCTCTGTGTCCTCTAACAATATGATGTCAGAAACTGCAGACTTAAAGTGGGGTGTACCCCAGGGTTCGGTCCTTGGGCCGCTTTTGTTCGTGATTTATTTACTCCCTCTTGGCGAGCTGATCCAGGTCTCCTATCACCTGTATGCTGATGACCTCCAGCTGTACTGCTCTTTCAAGTCCTCCGAACCTCAGAGACTGGCTTTCCTCACAAACTACGTGGTTAAAACAAAGCAATGGCTAAGCGAAAATAGCCTCCAGCTGAATGCCTGTAAAACAGAATCCCTAGTCGTTGCGCTGGACAGTATTGTGCCTCTTATAAAGCAGCACCTTGGCGCCCTAAGTAGCTCTGTAAAAGGTAGTCTGAGGAACCTTGGAGTAACTTTTGATGAAGGGATGTCCCTACAACGGCATTCTAAACAGCTTATTAGGAACTGTTTTTTCCATCTGAGAAACATCTCTAAGCTGAGACACATGGTCTCTCATCATGAGCTTGAGATGATTGTGCATGCGTTTGTTTCCTCACAATTAGACTACTGTAACAGCCTGTTTACATGCCTTTGTAAAAAGGACTTGGCTCGCCTACAAGTAGTCCAAAACTCGGCTCCTGACCCACACCCACAAGACAGCCCATATTACTCCTATTTTAAAATCTCTACATTGGCTCCCTGTCATATACAGGATTAATTTTAAAATCCTGGTACTGACGTTCAGGGCACTCCATGGTCAGGCACCTGGATACATTAAAGGCCTGATCCAGCCCTATGTCTCCAATAGGAGCTTGAGGTCCTCTTCTCAGAACCTGCTGATGGTCCCCTGCACTCGCTTGAAAACTCGAGGAGATTGATCGTTTAAAGCGGTAGCTCCTCGCCTTTGGAATGAACTTCCACACACTCTGCGCATTCTGTACTGCTGTGGATGTTTTTAAAAATCAACTAAAGACATACTTTTTTAGGGAGGATTTCCAGCCACACTTTTTATCTGCTCAATGTAGGCTTTGTATGTACTCTTTTATTTCTTGCATTCTACTGACACTGCACTGTACTGGCATATGTACTCTTATTGTTATTGTTTTAAACAGTAAAATGTAAAGCACTTTGTGACCCTGGTCTGTGAAAAGCGCTATATAAATAAATTTTACTTACTTACTTACTTTAAAGGGGACATATCATGCTAAATCCACTTTTTTAGCCCTTAAATGCATTTTGTTGTATATTTAGAGTGTTTAGAAGTACAGAAAAAATCAAGTTAGTCTCTTCAGGTGCTCCGAAGATATCTTTATATTCTGTTTTGATGATATTTTTCAATCTGTTTCGATTTTTCTATTCTCTATTACGTTTTTTGAACTATTACGTCACAGTATTTGCAGCGGAACTGCCAAATTAGGACATCGACTCCAGGCCCAACACTTCGAGCAATCCGTCATTTTTATTTCTCGCTGTGATTTTGTAGTCCAAGCTCAAGTTACGAAGCCGAAGTTACGAGAGGACAAGTCAAAATGTTCAGTTGCTGGATGTAGTAACCTACACGCTTCATTACACCATTTCCCAGCATCAGAACCTTTTCAAAGTGCCTGGTTGAGTTTTATTTTTCACGGAAATGTACCCAAATCTGTGGGTAAAGTCATTTTTATGTGCGCAAAGCACTTCAAGGATGACTGCTTCTGCAACCTCCACCAGTATAAAGAAGGATTTGCCGAAAGACTTTGTCTGATCGAGGGGTTTAATTTAAGTCTAAAGTTTTCATTAGTCATTTCATTTTGCCGTTTTTGTCTTTGAAAAGACTGTATTAAAATGCATTTCGTGATGTTAGCTTGGCGCTAGCGTTAGCTCGGTGCTTGTGTTAGCTCACTTGTTAGGGTTCTGCATGTTCATCATCTTCATCTCGCTCCGCCGGGTCAGACTCTGGCTTGAACATGTAAGGCTGGATGGACAAGTCTTCTGTTGTTGACATTTTGTAAATAACCTCTGAATAAAACGTTTATGCGCCGCTACATAACCGTATCTCTTCTGTCAAACTACAAAAATGGCCGAACAGGGTGGAGTTGAACCGAGTGTAACCTCTGCAACCTGGAGAGGGGGCGGGGTATGAAGTGTCTCATTTGCATTTAAAGAGACCGCACCAAAACGAGTTGCTCTCAGAAGCACATCAGAAAAGGGGTAGAAAAGGGGCCTGTGGAGCTATAATAATGAGGAATTCAGACCCAAGCATTGCAGTTCAGCTTTATATAGACCACAACTGTATGATTTATATGTAAAAAAGGAAGGATTTAAAACCATGATATGTCCCCTTTAAAACATTTTTGTGATTACATTTATAAAAAAGAAAAGGTAATATCACATAATGAAAGTTACTCAAATCAATATTAAATATTTGATGTGAGGAATCATCAGACAGGTAGATATTATTTAAAATGTGAAATTATTTTCTTTAGCCTTTGGAGAGTTCACAAACACAAATATCTTGTTCGAATAATCTGAACAATATTTTCAATTTATTTGTTAATTCTGTTGCTGTAGGGGTTCTATTGTTTTTGTATATTATTGTATATTTGTATTATTTTTGTATATTAATAAATATATATATAGTACCCCCGCCTAACGCCCAATGAGAGCTGGAGATAAGCACCAGCAGACCCCCGCGACCCTGAAAACAGATAAAAGCGGGTCAAAAAATGGATTAATGGATGGATGGTGTTTTTCTATAGTGTGGAAGAGCCGTGAAATAAGGATTACTGAAGCCTTGTCAGAAGTTGCTTTTAATTGCTGGTTTCAGAGCAGCAGAACAAGCACACACAGTGCTGCCAAACAAGCATCCACACTGTCAGAACATGAACTAACTCTTCGCCTCCTTCCGCCACCACTTACTAACTCTCGTTCTACTCCCGCCAACCTTGAACTAACGCGAGAGTGAGGACACAGTCAATAACAAGAGGAAACATTACAATCACATCCACTAACTCAGGTGGCAAATATACACGAGAACACCCAACCTGGCAACCCAGACCTTCCAACACAGAACAAGCATGAATGCTAGATTCACCAGCATCACACTATTTTTATATTTTGTTGTATTTCTATTAATTTATACTATTGTTCTTTACTCTGTTTATTATTTAAGGGGTTAACTAACAACTTGGGGATGTTATTTCATCCTGTTCGTGCACAAATAAAATTCTTTAATTTTTTTAACAAAAATAAACATTTTTTTTTACTGAAATAAGTGAAATATCTTTTAAAATATAATAACAATGCATCAATTTTATATAGCGCTTTTTTTGGACACTCAAAAATTATTCTTTCACTCCACGCTTAGTGGTGGTAAACTACTGCTGTAGCCACAAATGCCCTGGGGGAGACTGACGGAGGCAAGGCTGCCAAAGTGCGCCATCAGCTCCTCCGACCACCACCAACACTCACATTCATACTCATACTAGGCAATGTGGGTGAAGTGTCTTGCCCAGGGACACAATGACAGATACCATTGAGGTGACTGCCACCCCACTGTGGCACCTGGAATTCTTGGTGGTCTCCCATCCACCTACTAACCAGGCCCAGACCTGCTTAGCTTCCGAGATCTAACGGGATCGGGCAAAGACAGGCTGGTAGCTCATTTAAAAAGATTAAAAATTATTATTATTATTATATTATTAGTGCATGTCTAATAGTTATTTTCTTTCATTATTCAACTAGTTTTTAGGTGAAGCCACAACATGTTTTTTTTTAAAGAGAAAAACTTTAATCACATTGTTCCATCATTACAGTTTCAAACAGTTTTAAATTACACTTTAGCTTTGAGGTGTGGATATATATCAAATGTCAATGAATATAAATAATAATAATAATAATAATAATAATAATAATAATAATAATAATAATAATAATAATAATAATAATAAAAAAAAAAAAAAATATGTTTACAAAGGGGTTGACAGGTAGTAATGTGCGCAAATGACGTGTAGGAACACATTCAAATGTGAAGGAATATAAATAAAAATATTGATTATGAAAAAACAAGCAGTATTTACAAAATCCAATGGGCCCGTGCGTGGATATTTATCTGCTTTGGTTTGATGTGTTTCGGCCTCTATATTGTATATTGTATTGTATTGTATATATGTTATAGTAACCACAGAAGTACGTCCATTGTACCTTAAAAAATACAGATTGTTTACATAAACCATATGGATACTATGAAAGTTAAGGGCACATTTCTTACTAGAAATGTCATCAAAACAATTCTAAAGCCACAATCTATCTTGAAATAAGACAATTTGCCACTAAAATATACAAGATTTCCACCGTTGTTTTTCATGAGTCAGCAGTGACGTGACCTGACTTCAGCCCGTTGAATTTTGTGCAGTTAATCCACGACAATACATTGTGCTGCTGTTGCACGAAGACAACACTTTATTTGTGCTCTAATAGCACGAAACAATAGATATACTATCGTGGTGTTAATGCACGAAAATCTGTGAGACTGGGTTGTATTGCTACACCAGCCTATGCAGCGAGACCCGATATCCCTCGTGAACTGAGGATGTGTCGCACGGGGATGTTTATGGATTTGTGGCTGACAACACTAACACCAGACTCGGTTGTGGAATTGAACGGCATACAACTTTTACGTGGTGACAAGACGACCGTATACTGAGGGCCTCTGGTGTTAAAGTTTAAGTGGCGACCATTTTAACTGACAACCTACTTCCATTATCATAGCTAGTGGCTGCAGCAATGGCAGATGTACTAAGCTGCCCTTGTCGATGCCGGGCAGCTTTTATTTACAACTGTTTAAAGTGCATATTGCAGGCTTGCATATCGGCCTTTACTGATATTGATCCATATCAGCATGAAACATACATACCTTTTTTTCTTTAATAAAAAATTATAATTACTTATTTTGAAGTGTGGAATGTTAGGAAAGGCTTGATCAAGTGATGTTGCTCAAACAGAGAACAATATTCAGCAACAGTAGATATGAGAAAAACTGACCCATTTGGTTACATGAATTTTAACCTTCAACATAATATTTGCAGTATTCTGCAATTGAATAAAATAAAATAAAAATGAAATGGGAAAAAAAAAATTGAAATTCGGAAATTTGAACAGTTTGTTTTCAGGCTGATATTGGCCGATTGACCGATATCCGATATCAGTATCGGGACACCCCTACACAGAGCGGACATGTGGTTAGGTCTTTGTTCTTGGGCTATGCAGTGTCTGGGTCTTGCTTTGACCTCAGTCCTCAGTATGTAGGGTATGAAGTATCCACCAGTGTGAGTCAGAGGAGCAAAAAGCAGGCCACTGTGCATTGTAAGATGTAATGAGGATTAAGAGACACATGAAAATGCAGGGAATTGGGTGTTGAGGGAATAAATGTGGCAATAGAAGTGCCTGCCACCTATAAAATGAGTTATTATAACCGTGGTCACAGCCATTAAGAGGATGCTAATGAAAAAAATCCCAAACATGTATTTATGTTTCATCCAGAGCGTAACTGTGTGACTGCTTTATATGTAGCAATTATCCCTCCGTCTGTGTGTGTGTGTGAGAGAGAGAGAGAGAGAGAGAGAGAGAGAGAGAGAGAGAGAGAGAGAGAGAGAGAGAGAGAGAGAGAGAGAGAGAGAGAGAGTTGGTAGGATGGTTGCATGCAAAACCAATTGTTTCAGCTTCTGAATGAACAATTACCTTTAATTTACAGAGAGGAGCTTTTTTCCTTTAAAGCACCTGCATCAAGGTACAAATTCTCCCCCAACGTGTGCATCCCTTCAAGGTCCACGTTTTCTCTGTTTGTCCAGAGGACAGCATTATTGCTCTTGTGTAATGTGGATGTGATGTGGGTGCATGCTGCTTGCCGGCAGCTACTCAGGCAGCCCTCTGAAGTGTGAAAGACTTTTTAAGGCACTGGGATGAAATTTTCTTTGGAGTTTCCCAAAGACTGCTACAGACTACAGGATTATGATTGCCACAGGGGTGTTTGCTGCACTTTGACATTATGAAACAAGCTGAGCAGCCCTAGGACTGGCACAACATGGAGGTACACCTCTCACATGAATTCAGTTTATAATTGAAAGGATTACTGCTTCACAATATGCTCTGAACTAGATTTAAGTGCCGCAAAGCATCATTTAAAGATTTGTTGCACGTTGCAAGTGTTCAAGTAACTCTTAGATCTAAACTCACATTTAGCTGGCACATCAAGCTATCATTTTAAGAAGATTAAATGAAACCAATACTGGGATCGCCTTTTTAGATAAATGTTTATAATATGACTGTGTCTTGTTTATCCTCTTTTAATCAAATCAACTGCAAAAGGATCATTAAATTCACCAGCGATTTAAGAATATATACACTTAATTATTAGTCTACATTGTTAAACTTTAACTGTTGACATATCCGTGTGTCAGCTGAGATGGACCCATACTGGTTGTTGAGTTTCCTACAGCAGATCAAATGTTGGAATGACTTCACCTAGGCCTAGATCTTCAGAAGTTTTCCCAGGCTGCATTAGCTTTCTCACTCAGTCCAAAATGTTTGGTGTCTGCCTCAGCTGTGGAAGAAAACAAATGCTCTTTTTCTTAGACAGTAGCTGTGTTTCCTTTACCATTGGAAATGTGCAAAATCGAAATAGCTCAATAAGAAATGGTAATGGAGACAAGTTAATTCTGAAAAAAACACTCTTTCACGCCTCATGAAACGCTTTCATGAGGAGGTTTTTCAGAAGTTTCAATATTGAAACACTTTTTCTGTAATTACTTGTCACAGGATGTGACGTACCTGGTCACATGACCAGTGACCACTTCTCTCCAAGAAAACGCAGTACGTGAGGGCAGAAAGGGAGACCTTAGCATTATACTTTAAAATTATTATTGCCACAGTAGACAACAATCAATAAAGGAATGCAGACTGTTATATGTAAGGATGTACTGATCTGATATTTGGTATTGGTATCGGTTCCGATCCGAAGAAAATTCTGGATCCATTCAGGCAAAATCTATGCTCGGCATCAGTCACGTCATGTGGAAGTTACACACTGAGCGGAGCTTACATTTTCACAATGGAGCAAGGAAAAGTGTTTTCTAAACTACCTCAGCCTACTAACCCGATGGCTACTTGCAATACATGCACTGTAAATGGTCCAAGGGGTGTTGGAAAAAATTTCAGTTACAACACAATCAATTTCATCAAACACTATAGATTTCATGCCAGGGAGTTCAGAGGACTGAATAAACAACAAAAAGAAGATGGTTTGAAGCCTGATATTTATCGTTATGGAAGGACAACCCCCGTCTGTTGTTGAGGACAAGGGATTCCGGCTGCTCATTAGCCACGATACGAGACGGTGAGCCGAAAACATTTATCCAAGACAGCGCTACCTGAGATGCATGGTAAAATGTGCAAACGCATATTAGAGAAGATAAAACAAGTTAAAGCTCCGAGTTTCACAACTAATATCTGGAGCTCTGGTGTTTCCCCCGGGTTGCTCTTAAGTTTAACAGCACACTGGCTGGATGAGAATAATGCCACACACTGTGATGCTAAGGCTAAATGCTACAAACTTCTGTGGATCACACACCAGCAACACTCTTTAAAGAGCTGATTTCTGTTTATTTTCAATGTCTTTCAACCAGCTAATGTTTTTTTTTTCTTCTCAATTTCAGCTCCTTCATTTATTTTTTAAAATGTAATTTCACATTTTAAATTGCACTAAACCACTTTAAAGAGCTGATTTCTGTCTTTCCACCAAGCAAGTGAAACTGCTATTTTTTCTCAATTCCAGCTCCTTAATATTTTTTTTTAATGCACTGACTAAAGCAGTGGTAGTTGGGAGTCAGACAGTGTATTCTTTATTTACCAACCAAGTTAAGCTGTTTTTATCCCTCTCAATTTCAGTGCCTTCATTATTTAATTTTTTTTATTTTATTTTACATTGTCAATTGCGCATACTGAGCCAGTTAGATTAATTATGTTTTACGTGTTGGATGACCAAGCTAGAAAAACTATTAGTTAGAGATTGCTGCACTGGTGCAGAGTTATTAAATAAATTAGTAACTCAGTACAACTGTTTATATTTTTTTTTAAAAATACATAAGACATGTTTAAGTCAAGTCTGATGCATGAAAGATAAGACATACAGTTTGTTGGGTAATTCAGCGCTTTTTTATGTATCGAGACCAGATCGGCATTGGCCAATTACAAACACCAGATATTGTTATCTGATGTGAAAAAAGCGGATCGGTATCCCTAGTTATAAGGAGGCTTGGAGCGGCCATCGCCCTGCAGTGAAGTCTTGCGGATTGAGATTTCACAAGAGTTGCGAGGCTCCAAAACAATTTTCAATGGAAACACTTTCAAAGTACAATAAAATTTTGGTGAAATGTTTTAAATATCGCATTTTTTGTGTGAAAAACTGGAATGGAAATACAACTTTCTGACACGAGCTGAGAATCAAACCCAGCACCCTAAGCACAGTGTTGTGCTAGTTACTGAAAAAACCTAACTAGTTACTGTTACTGGTCACTTCATTCACAAAGTAACTCAGTTACTATTTTGATGACTTACACTAAAAACTAATGCGTTACTGGAAAAAGTAACTTTAAAGTTACTAAGAATTAAAGAATGTATTATTTTTTTGGTCATTAGTGTCCGTACAGCTTCATATCAGTGCTGTATCAGAAAAGAATCCACTGTTGATCAACTGTGCAGCGGAGAAATAGTGGTTAAGGAAGCTGGCTTGTAATCACAGGGTCAGTGGTTTGAATCCCTCCTACCCCTACTGCTCTTGTATTAACATTGCTTTGGATGAAAGCCTCTAATAAATGAAATGTTATTGTATCTAACTCTACAGTAATCATCTGCATTCAAAGTACTAAACTCTGCTCAATATTAGTCTTTACAAACACCAATCTGACTGAAACACAAAGCCGAGGACATGGAATCATGCTAACAACCTGCTGAAAGCCGGTAACTTTGTTGCCTCTTGTGGTGTGGATGGTGTAGACAAAAAAGGCGGTGTAGAAAAAGTCTTTGGGACATGTGATTTGTAAATAATAGGCAGTTTATTAATACAATCAATGTCCTAAACAAGTAACAAAAAATGAGACCTGCTGAGAGCGGCGGCCCGATCGAGGCCAAATGTATATATCTTTCATGCATATGTCTTTAACATTAGCTCATCACCTATAAGGAATCAACTTACTCTGGACTATATGGAGAAAACAGTCTATTAATCAAATAGAAACTTGGACTGGAATACAAGTCTGTCTGGCACCAGCAGATAGTGTATACAATTTTCAAGAATGAACGTCATACATCTGGTATCCTGTTTACAGAATCATCTATGCACTAAAGGTCTTCCATATAGGTCTGAAAACCCTGGACACATCCTGTAGCAGGGTTAAATGAACATTGTCCTCCCTAACAGAGCTACACTTCATTTTAGGGTAAACTTCACATATCCTGAGCCTTAAAATGTACTGCACAAAGATGGAATTAGACACAGAGTCTGGAAATAACGTTGTTCCAACATTTATCATAACACTCCCAAATTCTTGTGGAAAACCTCATGGTATTACTACTTGAATCAAGGCCTTTTGTTCATACACATAATGTCACTTATACATTTGGATAAAGTCAATTCTTTATTTAAAAGGAGTATAAACCTTTTAATATCACATGTTAAATGCTTTAATACACTTCAACTTCACAGTAGCGACAGGCTGCATATTTTCAACAAAATGCTGAGCAATAGCTTTGCTGATCTGTCCCTGGATAACAGTCACAGTCTGGTTAAAATCTTGCCGCTGTTGTTTTGGTGCAGAAGCTTCACTCACATCCAGTGCATCCACCAACGCAGCGTTAACTTAGAGCTTCACCGATGCATGTGCATGAGGCATATTGGTAAAATAATGCTCGTATTTCCCTTTTAAGAAGCTTGTCTTGCTCTCGCATTGACTCGCCATGATAGTAAACAGACACATCCCGCAAAAATATGTAGCGCCACTGTAAACAGGAAGTATACTGCAGCTAGACAAGTAACAGACAAATGCTCCATATTGTAACCAAGTTTATTTCTTTAAAAAATATTGCGTTAGAGTACTATCTACTGTTAAAAGTAACGTTGGGGCAGTAACGCATTACAAATAACGATTTACCACCAAACAACTGCAACTAGACTGCTTTCTGCCCAGCACGGGGTAAGAACCAACATTTTACTTTTAACTTATCCATTAGTTTACATCTCTCGCTTTCACCATGGGTTTTCAAGGCTGCAGAAAGACCAATAAAGTAACTTAACTTGTCATGATGCTGTGGTATATTGTCTGCAAGTTTGTTTTGGTCTGTTAAATTTAGGCACACAAAACTAAACATAAATACAATGCACTGGCAAAGTTTATATTTAAAATACGGCTTTATTCATTTTAGGCTTGTTTTTCAAAGCTTAGCTCAGACATGGGCATCAGGCTGCCTTCGGACCCCAAAGTAATGCACAAATTCCAAAAACACACAAAATGTAAACAAATCCAAACAACAAAAGCCCTTTGTTGTTTCCTGTGTTAATGCTCAGATTAAATGATGAATGAATGTTGATAATGTGACTCTTGGATTAGACAATCACATTTTTGTGGCCCTCCTGTGATAAAAGTTTCTCTCTGAGTGTCAGAGGCTCTACTCCATAAGTTTGAGTGAAAAGCGTCCACTAAAAACTTGCCACCAATGATTGGACTTGAAGCCTTATCTTTAAACTATTAACACTATTTTGTACAATTTGTTTGTATATAAAGCACATTTAAAGTGGCTAACTTAAGCTGATGAATCTAAAATAAAAAAAGTATCTCTCACACATGCGCACAAACTCACGCGCACACGCAAGTCACACCAACACTGGCCTGCACATGCACACACAAATATAGGCGCACTTACACAACACGCACACACACACACTGGCATCAGACAAGCTACCAGAGGTTAACAATACTTTGGCCGAACGACGCAAACTATTGAAGATGAAATTTGTTGCCAACGCTTTTAATCATCAATTTTTATCAATTTTATTGATTTGTTGTTGCAACCTTATTATCAAGGTAAAAGCCCTTCTTCTTAAGTTCCTGCAACATGCACAAGCACAATGTGATCACAGTCTGCCATGCACACTCTTGCTCCTGATAGAACTAAAGACGTATTTATTTAGGAAAGCTTTTCAGTGTTAAATCTTGTGTCGTGTTATTGTGTTTCTAAATGTAGCACTTTGAGATTCCTTGGAATGAAAAGTGCATTATATATTAAATGTATTATTATCATTACTGTTATAGATTGTACATGATATGCTCGTGGCTTGCTGTAGAACAGGTGTTTATTTACTTGTCTGTCATCATTGACCAAGACTATAAATACATTGCAAATTTTAATAGAATTACACAAATCATTAGGAATTATAGTATATAGAAATAATTTATTTAAGTGATTTTGTGCCTACTGTATCACCTTAATGATTAAGCCCATTGAGTGAAATAGTGGCAGATTTGCTATACAGGATACAGAATCAGGCCCTCGACTGGAGGGAGTACTGGAGAGTGCTGCTTCTGGAGATTCCCTCGTTCTGCTGGGGGACTTAAGACATTAAGGACTACAGAGGCATGATTGGAAGGAATGGCTCCTCCTGACCTGAACCCAAACCGAGCTTTGTTATTGGACTCATCACAGATTATCCGTCCGTCACAGATTATACATCTGTGACGAGTCAAATGTTGAAGTTCTAAGTTCAAGTCCATGCCCGGGCACCTGATTGAGATGCTTCCCTGGAGAGGTGTTCAAGGCACGTCCTACCAGTAGACGACCCTGGCGAAGGCCCAGGACACAATGAAATGACTATGTCTCTTGCCACGCCTCGGGATTCCCTGGGAAGAGCTGGATAAAGACAGAAGTCTAGGCTTCCCTGCTTAGGATGTTGCCCTGCTACTCAACCATGGTCGAAGCGGGAGAAGATAGATTGATATGTTTCATGTTTTAACAAGATCTTTGATGCAGCTGACACCACACGTTGCTGATCAGTGCACGTGTTTGTTGGGGTTTATCTCTGACTGTGATGCTGTCCCTCTGCCTTTACAGACAGTGTTGGTCCACCTCCACTTTACTTGGGTTGTCTTTGTTAGATATTAGGATTTTGTAATTAATTAGTAGGTAGGTGCATTTGTAACTACATGCCTGAAAAAACACTTTATGAATATAAATTAAAGAAAAGAAAACAGAAGAAAAACATGACTTAAGCTCCATGCTTTTTCATTCATCTGGTCACGTCAATTAAGATAGTAAGTTGTACAAATCCAGCGTTCCACATTTAGCTCCAGGGCCTTATCTGAAATTAAAAAGTCCCCTTTTCCTTAGCTTTGAAGTTTCTTTAAGCCACTCAAATAATTTCGTTTGCAGCGCAGAAGCTAAAGAAGGCTTTGATTTTTGAGTGTGCTTTGCCTGTCACTTTGTGTTACATGCTGGCTGATCCAAGCATTGCCATGTTGTCAGCCTTCCCAAACCTCTGTTAAAGAGCCTTTTTCACCCAATGGTTGACTTATACATGACCCAAATAATTTACATTCTCCTCAGTAAAGCTGAAAAGAATAAAAAAAAATTGTGGTGTTGGTATTTACATCTTGGGAGCCTTTTAAAAAGAAACAAAAACCATCAACATCAGTACAACACATTAGAGAGAAAAATGGCTGAAAGAAAAGTGAAGACATGGGCTGTATCTGAATAGTCCCCCCTATCTCCTTTCCTATCCACTTTTCCATAATCATCCACGGGGGTTTAGGAAAGGTGTTAGGAGAGGTCACTTTGTTCACGTTTGTTTTGACTATCAGACGCACTTCCATTAGGTGACGTAATAATTCTACGGCTGCCCCTTCTTTCCTCAGAAAATTTTAACAGTGGATAGGAAAGGAGATATTTAATATCTTCAAGAGTTTTGTGTGACGTTTACATTTGAATAGCTTGTTCTGCTCTACTGTAGCACTTTTAGGAGATGCAGTCTGAAAGCAAAGGCAACAACACTGGCATGCTAAACTTGATTAGGGCAGAAGTGGAAAGAAATCCATCCATCCATCCATCTATCCATTTTCATACCCGCTTATTCCTGTTTAACAGGGTCGCGGGGGTCTGCCAGTGCCAATCTCTGGCTCTCATAGGGCGCTGGGCGGGGGTACACCCTGGACAGGGCGCCAGTCCATCACAGGGCAACACAGACACAGACAACCATTCACTCTCTCATTCACTCCTATGGGCAATTTAGAGACTCCAATCAACCTTACGGTCATGTTTTTGGATTGTGGGAGGAAGCCAGAGTACCCGGAGAAAACCCACACAGCACGGGGAGAACATGCAAACTCCACACAGAAAGGACCCAAGTCCACCCCAGGGCTTGAACCCAGGACCTTCTTGCTGTGAGGCGGACGTGCTAACCACTAAGTCACCGTGCGCCTTGAGTACTGAAATATTCTACTCAATTAACAGTACTACTACTTAAAGGAAAAATTACTTAAGTAAAAGTAAGAGTACTGGTTCAAAAGATATTTTAAGTAAAAGTAAAAAGTAGCTTGTGTAAAATGTACTCAGAGTAATTACTTTTTCAATGGTATTGGGGTTCTTTCTTTTTTTTTCCAAAAATGAAAAATGGGAACTAATTGGTTTTATTTAAAGGTAAATCAACTTCCATCACATCAAATAAATGCCATCTATCAGACACTTCCACTATTTAACTAGTAGATGGTACATCTCTACTACAGTCAATATCACATTCTTATTAAATGGACAGTTCAGGCAAACTTTGATAATACCACAGAGAGAACTATTGTTTACATATTTGATCTTTCAGACTGTATATTAAGTTGTATTCCTATTTGTATTCAAACAGGCTCTGACTTTAATGGGGCAGACATTTTTTCAGCCAATTATTAGTTGTTTCTGCTGATCACACCAGAGAAGCACTAGCTTACTTAATTAGTCACAAGCTATTAGTTACCAGCAGATTGCTAGAGCCAAACAACAAAAGCAATCTGAAGCATTGATGTGCCGATTCAATGCAGAATTAAAGAAAAGCTCTTATGATCCTAATTGTTAAAGCCAAAAAACAAATAATAATAATAATAATAATGTAACGGTCCAAAACTATAGTTTAATTTAGCCCTTGTTATTTATATGTTTATAACGCCCTCTAGTGTTTTAAATAAAGGTGGAACTTATGTTCTAAATATAGTTCCGCCCGACCTCAATTCGGTGCGTACAAAGCCCAAACAGCGCCAACGGCAGCCACGATTTTCCTGACTTTAGGTAAAATAATAAGTGTTTAATAAAATGTGAAATAATAATAAAGCCCAGTTATTTATTTCTATTCTTTGTTTAAACAGCCACTGAGAAAAAGCAGTGCAATTTTCGAGTCTTAGATGAGCATTTTAGCCCCTCATTGGAAGACAGCTCACGAGGTTTGTTTCTTTTTATTGTCTGTAATTTTCTTTTCTTGTAAATGCACATGTTAATATATTTTTGTATCTGTTTTTGTGAGCAGTTCTCACGGGTTGTCAAGAGCTAATAAACCCCGTTTTCTCTACCTCGTGCCTATGCCATTCCTTGAGGGTGCTACAGCGAGAACTCATCTGCTCCGCATGGGTCGACGAGACGGTACCTAAAGTCTCTGGATGATGTAGGACTGTCTTGGTTGACACGTCTCTGCAACATCGCGTGGCAGTTGGGGACAGTGCCTGTGGATTGGCAGACCGGGGTGGTGGTCCCTCTCTTTAAGAAGAGGGATCGGAGGGTGTGCTCGAACTACAGAGGGATCACACTCCTCAGCCTCCTCGGCAAGGTCTACTCCAGGGTGCTGGTGAGGAGGATCCGGCCGATAGTCAAACCTTGGATTCAGGAGGAACAATGCGGTTTACTTTTGTGGACAGAATTTCTAGGTGCAGCCAGGGACCGGAGGGAGTCCGATTTGGGAACCTCAGGGTTTCATCTCTGCTGTTTGCAGATGATGTTGTTCTGTTGGCTTCCTCAAATCAGGACCTTCAGCGTGCACTGGGGCAGTTTGCAGCCGAGTGTGAAGCGGCCGGGATGAGGATCAGCACCTCCAAATCTGAGGCCATGGTTCTCCACCGGAAAAAGGTGGCTTCCCCTCTCTGGGTCAGTGGAGAGTCCTTGCCTCAAGTGGAGGAGTTCAAGTATCTCTGGGTCTTGTTCTTGAGTGAGGGTCGGATGGAGCGTGAGATCAATAGACGGATCGGTACGGCGTCAGCAGTGATACGGTTGCTGTATCGGACTGTTGTGGTGAAGAGGGAGCTGAGTCGGGGGGCAAAGCTCTCAATTTACCGATCGATCTACGTTCCTACCCTCACCTATGATCATGAGATTTGGGTAATGACCGAAAAGACAAGATCAGGGATACGGGCGGCCGAAATGAGTTTCCTTTGCAGGGTGGCTGGGCGCCCCCTTCGAGATAGGGTGAGAAGCTCAGTCACTTGGGAGGAGCCCGCAGTAGAGTCGCTGCTCCTTCACGTCGAAAGGGGCCAGCTGAGGTGGCTCGGCCATCTGTTTCGGATGCCTCCTGGTCGCCTCCCTCGGGAGGTGTTTCAGGCATGTCCTATTGGGAAGAGGCCTCGTGGAAGGCCCAGGACATGCTGGAGGGACTATGTCTCTGAGCTCGCCTGGTGTCGCCTCGGGGTCCCCCTAGAACAGCTGGAGGAGGTGTGCGTGGATTGGTAGGTCTGGGCATCTCTGCAGACTGTTGCCTCCACGACCCGGCCCCACTTTACATTGATGTGCGTTATTCTTTCACTCCACACACAGTTGTGGTAAGCTACTATTGTGGCCACCGCTGCCCTGGGGCAGACTGACAGAAGCGAGGCCATAGTGCACCATTGGTCCCTACGACCACCACCAACACTCACTCACACACCACATTCATACTAAGCAATGTGGGTAAAGTGCCTTGCCCAAGGACACAATGACAATGACTTGGCTAGTGCAGGATTTGAACCCCCAAATCATGGTAAAATACAGAGTCATCCTTATCTGAACCGATACGGGACACAATTTGTTCTGGATTTTAATAAATGTCCAATACACATTTTTGACAGGCACAGCGTGCACACACACTAGGACAAAAATTAACAAAATAAAACAGTAAATAATTATAGGAAAACTTCTGTGTGTCTGTACCTGCTTGTTATTCAGATTCACAATTACATGCACAATTTTCATGTGTTTTTCAGATCCACAAATATATCCAAAATTTACACGTGTTTTACATGTTTTATCATTTGTGTGTGCGTGTATTTATTATGACTTATCATGTGTTAATCTTCAATTGTGCTTGTGGATTTTGTAAAGTGTGTTTGTGGATCGGTCGGCGTGTGCTTCACTCACAGATCTACACACACAGAGCTACCACATGTGTGTAAAGCACCACCCCTCCATAGGGGGAAGTATTGAAGTCTGTGCTGATGATGTGAAAATCTGAAAAACACATGATAATTGTAGATACATTTTTGGACTTGACAAAATAGCGCAAACAATGTAGGCTGTGAGCGGACTCTGAACTGAGGCATCGCAGGGCGACCAGACGAGGCGAGAAGAGAGGAGGTATCAGGGCGCTCAAGCGGCAGGATTCTAGTAAACAACGGACGCTGCCGGCAGTCGTACTCGCCAACGTCCGCTCATTCAGGAACAAAACAGACGAGCTCCAGGCTAACCTGAACCATCTTCATTGGAACAGGAACGCTTCTACCTTTGCGTTTATTGAGACCTGGCTACGCAATGAGACGATAATAACACGCTGCACATTGACGGATTTGGCTGCCCCATCAGGTTTGACAGTGACTATCATTTTTTAAACAACATATTAGTTTTTAGCTCCTGTGAGTCAATAAAATAAATACTAATCAACAAAACAAAAATGTATGTCAAAAATAAAGTAAGATACCGTTAAAAGGTAGATATAAGTTGTAGTGACATAGATTATTCTGACTGCTCCTTTTTAGTTATTCATATGTCAAATAAAGATGTATGAGAACAGTGTTAATGTCACTCAATTTCCTCTCAGGGATCAATGGTTTACTGAATCTGAGCAGGTTTAATGATGAAGTTTTAATCAACTTAGTTTAAATTGATCTAATTTAAATTATCCTATCTTCTGTAGTTCTAATGAGATGTTGTTCTAATAATGTTGCTCGAAATGACTTTTATTTTGTAAACCAGAAGTTCCCACTGAAACGGTTGTACTTGAGGTAGCTATACCTACTATTTACATGGACAGAAGGCACAACAGTTCAAACACTGAACATGGAAAGAAGATTAAAGCTGATCATGTTTTCACAGAGCACCGCTGCGCTACACAAAAAATGGACGGAGCTTTACAGGCACAGCAAAATTAAACAGGCGTTGGACTGGCGGCTCTGTATTTAGGAGTCAGTGATGATTTGCGTTGTTTTTAGACAGTTTGTGGTGTTTTAGTCTGAGTTTATTGCAGCCAGGACAGGCTAATAAGAGGTCCCCGGAAACATTTCCCCATTAAAATTGTTCCTTGCCCCACAGTGCCAATTCTGACCATTTTCGCATTTAATCGTTTTGATTGGTCGATTCCGTGATTCCATCCACGATTCCGTTAATGCTGATTTTATAGGTCCCGACTCTCCATCCCTTTTACTTGCCCTGTGAATTCCCCCAACTTTTCTTTGACCTTGTTTACATTCACTCCAAAGCTAACCCCACTTTAGCTACTGAGCTTATCAAGAGCTCACTGGTAAATTTGAACAATTAAATTTTTTCTTGGAGATTTTAATAACTGCAACCCTAATAAAACCCTGAAAGGCTTTCAACAATGCTCCACCCACCGGGAGATGACACTCGACAGATCCTGCGGTTCAGTTTCTGATGCCTATAGAACTGTTGCCCCCACTAGGCTCTGCTGATCACCTCACCATCCTGCTTGTTCCAGCCTACATCCCAGTATTTACAAGAGTAAAGAAGGTGACCAAGACTGTCAGGCAGTGGACCAGTGAAAGCATAGCCACTCTTCAGGGATGCTTGGAGTCCACTAACTGGAGCAACCTCCTTTCATCCTCTGATGACCTCAATGCCCTTGTGCTGACAACATCGGAGGGCGGTCCTTAAACACTGTGATGAGCAGTTGGGGAGTGTTTTCCAGAGACTGTTCCAGACCGCCATCAGCACTGGAACTGTCCCCAAGTTATGGAAACACTCCACTATCAGCCCCATTCCCAAGATGAGCCCCCCTGTCCTGAACGACCTCCGCCCAGTGGCCTTTTCCTCCCAGCCAATGAAAACCACGGAGAGGCTCGTCAAACATCATGTTCTGACCCTGACCGACTCACAGCTCGACCTGCTCCAATTTGCGTATCGAAGTCACAGAAGTATCGACGATGTCAAAGTCTTTATCATCGACACCATCCACAAACACCTGGAGCTGCCCAACATGTCTGTCAGGCTCCTGTTTGCTGACATCTCCTCCATCTTTAACACCCTGCAACCTCACATCCTCGCACACAGACTCCAACAGAACTTCAACATGAGCAGTCCGGTACGGTTCTTTCTTATTTTCTTTAAAACATTACAGTGTTTTATTTCGTTAGACTTTAAACAAGCTTGTCCAGAGAAGAAAAACTTCCTGTTCTAACTGCTGCTGACTGAACCAAGAACCAGTCCAGCTGTGAAGAACACCAGAAGAAAAAGTGTGCATGAACTGAACACTGAGAGTCAACACAAGAAAGTTAAGCAAGCTGAAACTGAGGAAGTCCACGCAAAGTCAGTTTTTGACCTGTGGTGAAGCACACACAAGTCAGAACCAGTGGACACCTGCTGACTGAAAGAGCTGTGAAAAACCAGCTAAAGGCTGACGAAGCCCAGAACCAGGTTCAGAAACGGACCCTTTTGGACACACTCCAGAAGTCCAGAACTACACTTTGCTGCTTCAGATTCCTCTTGCCAGTCCACTCTGCCCAAAGAAAAGGACCACAGACTTCAGAACCAAGGTACTGTACTTTCTGTATCAAAATTCCAATTGGGCCTAATGTAACTATAACCAAATGGTTCCATACTGATCTTATCATAGGTATCACACACGCACGCACGCACGCACGCACGCACACACACACACACAGAAATCATGCTACTTTTCTTTCTTTCTTTACTAAGTTTTTACCTTTAGGTTGTATGTAAATGTATCCTTAGTTTAGTGAGCGTAGCGCCCTCTTTTAGTTTAATTGTGTCAGTAGGTTATAACTCGTTTGATTAATAAATATTTATACTTTGAGAAGTTGTACAGTTTATGAAAATATTACAATTATAAGGTTTGTTATGGAGAGTAGATAGTCTTGACAAGTGTTCACAACCCTGGATGACAAGGTATTAATAACTAATTAAGTGATCTGAAACACTTTTAACTCAACTTCGGATGGCACCTCCTCAGGCAAATTACTGTAATATTAATAATAATTAATATTATAATTCTTATCACTCCTTGTCTATGTCCCCTTACAAGACTAATATGTACAAGCCTAAATAGCATAATATAATACGGCTGTGACAAACAACTTTTTTAATAGTTGACTAGTCTTTGATTAGTGAAACGATTAATAGACTAATCGGATGACAAATCATACATTTATTTGCTCTATGTTGCTACAGTCTTAAATTTGGCTTGGGTCAGATTACGACAAATAAAAATAATAAATAAATTAATAAAACAATTCCCAACCTAAAGTGTAAACAGGTTCCTTACAAACACAAAAGGAATTGCGTAAATCAACACTAGAATGTGCCCTCAGTAATATAATTTACACATTGAAAAAAAACTACAATAGCTGCTGACTCAAAGAGCTTAGTACAAAGTACAAAGCTTAGGGAATCAGGACTGCTTGTCTTCACTGTGTCAGAATGCGCCCTGATTCCATTTAGGGTGTTTCCCTCTAACTAGTACAGTGCCCGTTGGAAGTATGTATTCATATAGTGGGAGCATAAGTAGAATTGTCAATTATGGCCAAATGAGAATATGTTTGATGGTTGGATGTACAAAGAGGTGTACATACTCTGTACTCTGTAGTGTTAAAAGGGTTTATTTGCAGGTGCAAAGTAAAATAGCGTGTGCGATTTCCCTGATTTGATTTTATGGGACATGTGCATGATAAATGTGTTTGTTGTTTTTTTATACTCATTTTTATATTTTTTTTGTTTGATGTATTTTTCTGTAATGTATGTTTTTGGTGTCATTATGTGTATTTTTGTATCTTTCTGTTGTCTTTTGTGCATTTTTTGTATAATTATTTTTGTTGCAATTGTAGTGTGATTCTGAAATCATTTTGTGTACAAAATCTGTAATGTATGTTTTTGGAGTAATTTTGTGTGTTTTTTGGAGCCTTTTTGTATATTTTTATGCATTTTTATGCATTATTTTGTGTACTTTTTGTATTGTATTGTTTAGTTTTTTGTTTTATTTTACTCATTTAGTATATTTTATTATAAATACTGTGTGTGTGTGTGTGTGGTGTGTGTCTACATCCATCTCCTCCGTGCGTTATCTCACACACGCGCGTGTCTTGCACATAATCCGTTGTTAAGAGAGACACGGAAGCACCACAAAAAATAAACGTTTTGCAACACCAAAGTCGCAAATCTCTCTAAACGGCTCTGTGTGAATTCATTATTTTCATCCAGGTGTAGTCCACGCACGCGCATCAGCCGTGTGTGTGTGTTTACATTGTAGCTGCTAGCATCTTTCTTAGCACGTAGAATAATATAGGAAGAAACACTCACCCTTGAGCAAAATAAACAATAATCATTAGTGAAGCCATGTTGTGGACCCATCCGCCCACAAAAACGTTACATTCCTCTGTCTGAAGAAGCAGAATGCAATATGGTCGGCTTATGGCCCTCAGCACAGCCACCGCCCACAGTCATGGAGACGAAGGAGGAAGTGAAGTCCGTGACCCGAGATTTAAAGGAAGTTTGGAATCACGGGAATAATATTAAATAACCATGAAATATTAACTTAAATGACTGTTAGCGGTACAAAAAAGTTTTTAATATTGACCTTTTTTTCCTTTTTTTAATCCAAACAAACTGCAACACAGTGACGTCATGAACCCGGAACCGGAAGTAGCATCTACTATCAATTAAATGTCATTTGAATGACATTGAACTAATGTCATTCAAATGATCTAGCAGGCAAAACTTTCTAGGTTCAAGATATTCCAATTCATTATGAACAATAATCAATCTGACAGCTAAATTTTAAATATACAACACACTATTTTCTCCACCTACCAAGTTTAGAGCAAGCAACAAAATTATTATAAAACAAACCATTAGAATATTGAAAAAGGTAGTAGTAACTATTACTAACCAGCAAGTACCGTGAACTAATCATGGTCATCAATCACTCACTGTGACACAAATCAAACAGGCCAACAAAAACCCAAATCATACCCATATTGTTCATCTCCTCTTCTGAAGGGAATAAGAGCGACTGCATGTAATGTTTGAGGGATCAGAAGTTGCGTGGGTACTGTTATGGGCAGCTGGGCTTAATCTAGGCAGCCTGAGTAAACTGCATTTGTAATGGATAATCAGCCTCTGCTGTTCTTTCTCCTGGAACGCATTCCTCATTTCATGGCTGACTTCTGATCGCTACAGAGGTGTACAATGTAGGAAACTGAGCATGCACCGTCTAATCACTCCTGGCACCTGTCAGTCACATGGACGATGTCCCAAAGTCTTACAGCAAAATGTTTAAATGTGCTGAGTCCATGAGGGACCAGAAGGTTTGCCCACAGATAAATTGACATTTAGTAGAGTTCTTCAAACTCTTGATAACAATATTAAATTAGAGCTGCTGCGCAGTAGTCGGGGACAAGCACTTTTAGGTTCTAAAAAAAAAACATTATTAAAGGTGCAGTCTGTAACTCTTATAAAAGTTACTTTTTGTCATATTTGCTAAAGCTGTCACTATATAAGGACAGCCTTACATGAAACTAGTATTTTGTGTGAAAAAAACAGGCTCATTGAGTCCCTCCTGCTGCTCCTGCTACCTTTGGCAGATTGCACCGCGACCAAGCAAAAAGAACCAATCAGAGCCAGAATTGTGTGTGATGTGTTTGACAGCTGTTGCTCACAGGCCTCGCCCCCTTCCGCTGTGGCCAAAACACAGCAATGCTCATAGCAAGGTAGTGCCTGGAGAGCCGTCTTTTTTACAGTGTGTGTTCTGGAGCTTGAAAGGTAATTACTGCTGCTTGATTTCCATTATGTTTGATTTGTAGTTGTTACACTAGAACTCTCTAGTGCATGTGTTGTTTGCTCCTGTGCGCGTTGCTCTCACTGCAGCCTCCGTATGGGCTGCTGTGAGTGACACTGTGTTGTTGCTGCTGCTGCAGATAGATTCGTGTGTGCACACTGAGAGTGAAGCGCTGCAGTAATATGCTTTTAACAGTGCATGTTATAGTACTGTGATGTTGCTCAAAAAATACACAAATTGTTTCTAGACAGCATGGAGATGTTTTTAACATTTCTTGGCTCCATAATTGAAAATGATGTTTAACCCAAGAACACTATAGCTAAAATTAGTAACACCATCACTAATGCCGGATGATTTTTATAGATATTATACCCAATAAAAAGTAGTTATAAACAAAATGTATCAAAATATGACAATACATGACAAATTGTTGTTTTCTTTTGTTTCAACTATGCCAAGCCTAACAAAATGATTTTCAAATTGTATTTTGGACTAACCAAAATTATTAAAAAATTAAGAATATAAGAACAAAACAAAATTTGAAAAAAAAATAAATAAAAATAACTGTAAACTTGGTCTTTGGTCCACCAATGGCTATCACGGTGAAGGCATTGTCTTCTTTACACATAAACTGCTGCAGGGGAGTGGAACAAAAAATGGTCATGTGACTAAAATATTATTATCACCATATGAATTTCCTTGGAAATCAACACTTTTATTTACAGTATTTACAACTGTTTGACTAAATAAAGATAGCATGGACATTTCAGGATCACTTTTAATTATTTAATTTTTTTAAATGCAGACAGTACACACAGTGTATTAATAACAGGACACTAACACTATAGCTGGGTGGAAACCACCCGAACGTGTGCCAGTAGGAAAAAGCGGGCTTTTGGAGTAGGAGAACATCTACACCTTCTAAAACATCAGAGAAGCAAACTACATAAAAAAAAATATAAATAAGTTTTCTCGGGTGAAAACCACCCGCCAATAGTGTTCTAGGGTTAAAAATGCAAATTTTTCATTCATTCTAATTCTTCAAATTCAAAATGCTTCAACTGTGCGATACCCTCACGAGAAGCGACTGGATTTCAAACATATTTGAAATCCTTACGACGATACGATTGCTGATCAGGAGCTGGTCGTGAGGTGTTAATCGCTTCTCATGACCCCATGTATACTACACGATGCACGACACATGATCTTGCAGAAACTCGCACGATCCCACAAAATAGTCGCACATTGGTGGTTAAATTAATCTGTCACCACACAATTAAAATCTCTATTTTCTATTTTTAGTTATCTTACCTGGGATTTAAAACTTAAGGTTAGCCACAGGAAAGTTGATGGTCTGTAGATGTTGCAGGAGGTGAAGTAGGAAGGTGCTGAGTCATTGGACAACGTGATTTATTTTAGGTTAACAAATTGTTATATATCGATTTTATTTGTCATTAATCATTAATAGCCTCTGTAAAAAAAAATAACTATTTATTTCAATAGTTTTTTTTAAAGCTATAGGGAGTCGTTGCATAAGAGTCAAAGAACCACATAAAGCTCCAGAGCCGCAGGTTGCAGACCCCTGCCCTGGGAGAACCACAGCTGAACATCTGGCCTTGCATCATAGTCCATCAGTTCTGGTCCTTCCATGCTGATTCTGATGAGTGTGTACACTCTATCGCTCCGCTCGACACGTTCTTCCTCTTTACTGCTGCCCTCAATGTGAGCGCGCACTCAGTGAAGGACTCGCTATGCCTGGCCCCGTTCACGGACCGCGCGCACTCCAAAGGAGCGCATTGGTGTTCATACTCTGTGCATTTACCATTGCATTACCCGCTGCCAAGTTGTGTGAGTGCGCACCATCTCCTCACCCACAGCAAGGGGCGAGAAAGAGAGAAGTGCAACCCACCCACCCACACTCAAGCACCCAACCCCCCGAGCGGAGGGCCCAGAGAGCCCCCCGGCCAGGACCTCAACAGAGGAGCCAAGGCCCATGCCCAGCAGACGACCAGAGCCGTGCCGAATGGGCACCCGGCGGGCACCCTAACCCAGAGCAAGCAGGGACCGGACCCCAGGCCAGAAGGACCCGGAATGGAAGCAGCACCGAGAGCAGCGCCCCCAGGGACAACGACCACGCCCATAGCCGCCGAGGGTAACAAGTCGCCCCGCCGGCCCCCAGGCGCACTGACTGAGCACCCCAGAGCGCGCCAGATCGCCTTTCCTTGATGCCGCCCGCGCGATGAGCCCTCGACAGCCTCCCCCCAAATTAGTCGCAGTCGCGAGCCCTGTGTGAATTAATGGTTTCTGTAACTTCTGTAATGCGCTTTGAGTCTCATTGAAAACAGCGCTAAATAAAGCCAAGCCATTATTATTATTATTATTATTATTATTATTATTATTATTATTATTATTACTGAGTAAGCAGTTTTTTCTCCATCTTAACATCTCCTCATTGATGTGCAGTGAACTGGCTAAAAAGTGTTTAAAAACACAATGACTTCACCTTCCACCTTCATTTGCTATTTTGTACAATTATCTCTGGTTGTGTTTGATACTTCGTATCAGCTGGGAGTAAAAATTTGTCCTGGTGTGCTCTGTGTGTGGCGTGCTTCATTCACAGCTATTTCAGAGGTATGTTTTTGTTGTGTTTTTCTGCCCAACCCCTTAGCCAAACAAGCTAGTCTGAACATTAACAGCCACCTGAGGAAATGTAACTTGTGTGTGAGCTATCATTAAATAATAAATAATTTTGCCTGACTCCTATCTAAGCGTGCACACTAGGCAGGTGTTGATTTGAGGAATGCAACGTGATCCTTCATTAGAAGACATACACCAAAACACCTAAGCTGTGGCCTGCCTCATTATGTGTTCATATGAACAAAAACATTAAAAACATTATACATTCTTAAGACTACAGTTTCGTTGTTTGTGTATCACTTTTTATGCATAGGGATGTAAAAAGGTGTAAAAAGAAACGCTCACTGCACAGTCATGCATATAATCCTGTTGTCTCCATTGTTGTTAGATTTTATTTTTTTTTTATGTCTCTTGCTTAGCTTATTCACCACCGTTAACTGGAAGGATCCATTCATCATAAAGGGATATTTTCAGTGGAACTTTTTTTATTGACTTTATTGTCCATTTTGTTTTGCCTAGATTTACATCAAGGATTATTAAGATTTTTAAAGTCAATTACAATACAATTTAACACATACTCAAGTGTTCAACTATAAATCTTCTCTGGGTTTTTTTTCTCTTTACTTTTTAATGACTTGTATTGTCCTCAGGTTTACGTTTATTTGTTACAGAAAGAATATCTTACATCAATATTATTATTGAACATACCGTGGTAGTAAAAAGATGTAAAGTGATTGTTCAAGAAATCTAAGTAAGGAAGAACTAAAAGCTAAAAAACAAAAGGGTTTTAGCAGCCACAGTCAAAATTAATGCACTCCCCTTTCCTCATCCCCACAAATACTCCTGCTGGGGCAATCAATCCTCACTCACCCCTCCCAACTGCTTTCAGTGAAATGACTGAGGCGGCTCTAAATTATGCTAATTTTATTCCTCAGATGATTGCACCACAGAGTCAACATTGATCTTCCATAACCTTAGAAAAACATGAACCCTCCAGTCAAAACGCCTGATGGTGATGTATGTGGATGTGTGGGAAATTGGCAGTAATGCCTCTGCTCTGCCTCAGTCAGGGATTTAGTAGAGACTGAGTTCCTCTGTTTTAAACCAGAATTTACAACATTTCTGCATACATTAAATGATAACAGAAAATGTTAAGAACAAACAGAATTAAATAAACATGAAGAAAAAAGTAACATTGAATCAAATAAAAATACCCAAACAGACAATCATTCAACACAAATAGTTTTTGATTAGTGATTACAGAATCTCTCCTGGCCCTGGTCACACTGCCCTAACCAGGCCAGATACCATTGTACACTGATAACATTTGCCAAGGTCTCTTCTCAGTGTTATGCTTAGCATTGTCACTGCAGATTCATTGGGACACACACACATGGAAACCTCTGAATCCCAGACCGGTCTGGGACCAAATAATAATAATAATAATAATAATAATAATAATAATAATAATAATAATAATGCATTGGATTTTATATAGCACTTTATCATAGACACTCAAAGCACTTTACGTAATTAAGGCATTATTCTTTCACTCCACACTTAGTGGTGGTAAGCTACTATTGTAGCCACAGCTGCCCTGGGGCAGACTGACAGAAGCAAGGCTGCCATAGTACACCATCAGCCCATCCAACCACCACCACCACCACTCACTCACACACTACATTCATACTAAGCAATGTGGGTGAAATGTCTTGCCCAAGGACACAATGACAGATACCACTGGATTGACTGTCCCCCACTGTGGCACCTGGAATTCTCAGTGGTAACTAAACCTTGAGGTTTCGGCTGGAAATTAAAAAAAAAAATGGCTTGATTATCGGCGTGGCTCCTGGATCTGTTAAGACACGTCCAGTCTATCTACCTATAAAAGCAAGGGAGGGCTGGATGTGTGGATGTGTGTGTGTGTGTGTGTGTGTGTGTGTGTGTGTGTGTGTGTGTGTGTGTGTGTGGAGCAAATATCTCACCGACGCGGTGCCAGTTCGACCTGAAACTCGGTCGACGGGTTCAAATACCCCGAGTGTGTGTATCTGTTAACATTTATCATGCTCATATCCCATAGAATTAAACCAGGAAAATTGCACCCACATTTTGCACCCGCAAATATATACCCCTTATGCTCCCACATAAATGCATACTTCCGACGGGCACTGTACTCGTACTATAAAAACTCCAAAGAACAATCTATTCAGATTTATTTTACAAAATGGGACTGTAGACAAATGATGACTGAAAAATATTCCTACTATGCTAGCACACAGAGCTAACAGAAAAATGTGACTTTTACAGATATTCAGGTAATATTACAGATATTCTTTCGGTGCTTAAGGGGTAAGGAATCATTTATCGACATGTTTAAGAGTAGAATGCGGCCAGAAAGAAAGTAGTAGCAGATTCAAACCACTATTCAATGCCAATAGCAAAGTTCAATTGTAATAGCCAGGTTTCAACCCATAGAGGGCAGTCACTCTTTTTTTTTTTTTTAAAGGATTGTTTGTGCTCTAGTGGCCTTTATATGACAGTTGCTTGACAGGAAAGGGATCAGAGAGAGCAGGGAATGACACGCAGCAAAGGGTCCCAGGCCGGGAATCGAACCTGGACCGGCTGCAGGTGAGGAACTATAGCCTCTGTACATGGGGCGGGCGCTCAACCCACTGAGCTACACACCACCCCAGAGGGCAGGCACTCTTATATTTTTACAACAAAATAAGACAAATTAAAATACTTTGACTAAAATGTTAAAAGTAGACGACTAAAATAAATCAACAACACTACTTTTATTAAATTAATTTGTTCTCAGCAAAAAAAAAAAAGGGTTTTAGTCTTTAAACACGAGTCAAACTCTGGGACAGTGAAAAGCTCAGAAACTTGCATGTGTACCTCCACGAAACACCAGGAGGCTACATTTTTTTAGTTTTGCAGACTAAGAGAATACATTTAGATTGCGACAAGTAATTAGTACTAATTTCAAGCTATTGGATCATATTACAACATTTCATTCAGGGTTTGGGTGAGGTTTGGGGTGATAACTCCCAATAAAATGCATCACTTTACAATCCCGCACAGCACAAACAAAAAACATGTCATGCACAAAAATACTTTGTGATACGTTTACATAAATATTTAATTATTGAGCCTTGTAGCACATAAAATGGGAGGAAATCATGTTGCCATGCAAAAAAATTAATCCAAGTCCATTTTGTGTCATAGTCACAAACATCATGAGACTAGGCAACAAACAAGCTTCCTGAAAAACCACAGAAAAATTCAGCACACTTGTACAACTAACTATAAAGTATTTAACAATCAAATATAAGGGAACACCAGAGGAGGCTGAAGTGCTAAGTATCAACGAACAACACAAATACAAGCATCTACACACAGAAAGAAAACTCTCCTTTTCAACTGAAGACAATAGTAACACAGTGATCATTACAACCAGGAACTTCACTGATCAACAATAACTGCTACTATCACACTGATGAGCAAAAGAACCAACTCAACGAGGATGGAAAAAGATCAATCATACAAACTGACAGCAGGAGCAGGTATGAAAATACTACAAACATTAATTTATTGAACCTATGTAAAAAATCACCAGACCGATTGGAAAACCAACCACTTTGCCAGTCCGATTGATATATTCACAAAGAACACCAATCAATCTGAAACTGAAATTGTTTGCTAAAGAATGAGAGTAGATCATTTACAGTAACCATAACATTAACTCTTAAAAATATCTGAAATACTGTATGATGAAAACATTTGTGATACTGAAAGATTTGGCAGGAAATTAAAATGTAATATTTATGGATCACAAGGGGATTACAAAATGCCTTTAAGAAGACAAATCCACCTCTAAAGAGACTTTATAAAGCAAAGGGCTAAGGAGGCAAATGTATAGACAACATGTAAAACTGTGGTAAATAAGAATAACAAGGAAATCATTTTGTATTCAATTATTGGAGAAACATAAACTCTATCTGAATCATACAATGATTTCATTATTAATGAGACTGCATATAACAGCATTAACGAGGTGCTCAACCATTTCAAAACGTTTATTGTAAGTGTTGGACCTGATCTTGCAGAATCAATCCAAGATCCCAAAATAAAAGAGGTTAATGATAATCTCATTGACAGAAGTCTAGGTTCAATGTTCCTCACAGCTGTGAATGAGTAAGAGATTATAGAGCCTGTTGTCTGTAATAATAAAATACCTCTATGATAACTGTGTTGAGAATGCTATTACACTAAAACATTTGATTGAAGTGGTTTCAAAACCATTACCATTTATCTTCAGTTTACTCTCTCACATTTTCAGACTTGCCATTCCTGTTCCACTTCAGCCTCAATTCTCTAAACCTCGGGAAAAACTTTTCAGCATCCATCAAATTCACAGACAAACACTGACTGAATGGATTTAGTGTATCAAATTCAGTGGATCAAAATAAATGTACATGTTCATAGATATTCATAGTCTTGAAAAGCCTTTCACACAATAAACCAGAATAGATTATTCAATGAAGTGGAGCAGTTTGGTATTGGGGAAATCATTGGATTGAATTAAGACGAACAGAGTGTCAGGAAGCAGTTTGTGAAGTTTGGTTGAACACTGTTCAACATGTGAGGAAGTAACTTTTGTCGTCCATCAGGTGCCGTATATCAGTGGTTCCCAACCACCGGGCTGCAGACTGGTATTGCTCCGTGGATCATTTAGTAGGCATGAAGTTTAAAAAAAAAAATGTTTTACTCTCACATACAAAGAATCAAAATTCAAAAATCCAATGGAATTAATGACAGGACACAAAATATTCAAAGTAGGCCAATGTGAATATTAATATAATATTATTATTTTATTTTCCAATAATTTTCTTTCTTTCTTTTTTTTTTTTTTTTAAAATCAATCGTTATTTCTGAAAGAATTGTTTTAGGAACATAAATGAAAAATGTACAATCCAAAACAGGGAAACTTTTGCAAACTAGTAACAATTTGTATTTCCAGAAAAATGTGCACAAAAGTGCAAAGATATAGAGTCATGGTGATACACCCATCTGTTGTTGGATGAAACACTGGCGGGCTCCAGTAGGGGTCGCTACTGCTGTTAAAGTGTGGTGGACTAAAGTCCAGGAAAACTATCAACAACGTTACATAGACTATTGCTAAATTTGAGTTATAAACTGTGTCCTATTAATGTAGAGGAGGATCAGGGACTGAGAGAGATGGGCAGAGCTTATTTATCTAAGAGGAAGAAAAAAGCGTTCAGTCTGTGGCGTTAACCACTGTTTAACTCTGAGGACTGCAGTCTGCAGCCGTACACTCTGACTGGGAGTGAACCCACAGAGCATTACTGTGCAGAAGCCTGTGAGCAACACTGGGATTAAGAAAAGTATTCCGAGGGCAATATTGTAATTATTAGTTATAACAATAATAGTTTATCAACAGTGATCTGCTCTGAGTCTTTCCAGCATTCAATGTAATAGAGCAACAGTTTGTGTCTGAACACATTTGAATGTTCAAGGTTCAAATATTTTCTGCAGTTCTCACATATTGACAATTTTCCAGATCTATTAGTTGGATTCTCTCTGCACTTTCTTTTATGGTCTGTCTTTTCATTTATTCGTTTATTTAAATGAGTACCATTTTTTTGGTAATAACAGACTTTTAGTCTAAGTTTCTTTTCAGTGTTTTTTTTTTTTGAAAACAAACACAATCACATATTTCACCATAATAAATGTAACTGGTTCAGTATAATAACAATTTCTGTGGGGAAAAAAAGACAATTCAGTTTATTGTTTACAAATTCACAAGATGTGATTAAAAAAAATTGTATTATCAGTATTTCGGTTTGTGGAGTCAAATGTTGGAATACTTTAAATCTAACATTTAAGAAATCTTTAAACATTGAAACTATTTAAAAAGTGGTGCAGAAGTTGAAGAGGGCGTTTGATTATCACTGTGTGTATATTATTATATCATGATTTTCATTTATTTTGTGTTGCTCCTGGGTTTGTACATTTAGATGTATTAGTGCATGTATGCACTGATAGATAAGTGTGTGAGTAGGTAAGCATGCATGACTGCATTAATGTCAGTATAGATAATTCTAACTATAATTATAAACTGGAATACACTATTAATAATTCCAAAAGCTCATACAGATGGGAGGCTAAATATTGGATGAGCAAAGGGGAGGGATTAAATAAATCTGTACCTCCTCACAATTGTTTTTGGACATGTTTATCAGCCATGGTTTGCATTGTGATCGTGTGTTTTTTCTTTTGAATTTTGTTCAAAATGTAATGATTTTTTTTTCTTTCTTGTATTATTTTTTGCTACATCTATAAAAGCAAGGGAGGTCTGTGTGTGTGTGTGTGTGTGTGTGTGGAGCAAATATCTCCCAGACGCGGTGCGAGTTCGACCTGAAACTCAGTCGACGGGATCCAAATACCCCGAGTGTGTGTATCTGTTATTTTGGAGTAATTTGGTGATTTCAAAATGTTTATTTTAATTTTATTTCACTTCTGGATGACCCTGAAATGAAACCTATTCAGCTTTTGACCTCAGGGTGTGAGGGGGCGCTAGCGCACCATCTATATCTAATTCACTGCACAGCTCACTTCCGGTGTGTGCATGAGCTCCCATGGACTTCTCTTTTCTCTTTTGAGGAAAAATACTTTTTAACTGTTCTTTATTTGGTGATGACATTTCAAAATGTTTATTTTCATGTTAGTTTGACCGTTCACTATTTAGACCGAACAGACCTCACCCGGAAGTTATTGGCTGCTGTGTTGAAAGCTGCACATTTCTCAGCAGCGCGCGTGTGTGAGAGAGAACCAACGAAGGAGATTAAAGTCCAAGGTAGAGAGTTACACACACACACACGCCGATCAGGTGCGCTTCACTATCAATCACCGTCTACGTGTCTAAGTATGTACCACCATTTAGTTCGGTTACAGTCAGTGTCACGACACCCGTCCAGTAAGTGGTAGTGACTGTAGTGTTGAGTCAGATCAGTAAACGGTGCTACATAGTGAAGACCGCCTGATGATTAAATGGTAATGGTAAATGGACTTGATTTTATATAGCACTTTATCACCACACTGAAACAGTCTCAAAGCGCTTTACACATCAGCTCATTCACCCAATCACTCTCACATTCACACACCAGTGGGACAGGACTGCCATGCAAGGCGCTTGTCGACCACTGGGAGCAACTTAGGGTTCAGTGTCTTGCCCAAGGACACTTCGACACATGATTACTGCAGCTTCACTCACGACACACCTGCCACTACACCTAACTACTGAAAATAGATAAGTTTAGTGAAAGTTAGGGAGGCACACACACACTAAACGACAACAAAAAATATGAAAATGACTCAAAATACACAAAACTAAATATTTATACAAAAAGTACACAAAAGACAGAAAAATACACCAAACGACAATAAAAACATGAAAATGACTCAAAATACACTAAACTAAATACTTATAATCTCACATGAATGCATACTTCCGACGGGCACTGTACTCGACTTCAAAAAAACATACATTTACAGAAAAATACACAAAATTACTCCTGAATCACACTACAATAGCAACAAAAACAATAATTATACAAAAATACACATGACTCCAAAAAAACATACATTACAAAAAAAATTTAAATAAAAAAAACAGCAAACATTTATGCACAAAAAGACAACAGAACGATACACAAATACACATGACTCCAAAAAACATACGTTACAGAAAAATACACCATACAAAAAAATATAAAAGTGATGAAGTCATGCACATGTCCCATAGAATTAAACCAGGAAAATTGCACCCACATTGTGCACCCGCAAATATACCCCTTATGCTCCCACATGAATACACACTTCCGACGGGCACAATGCACAAAAACACAACAGAAAGATACAAAAATACGCAATTATACCCCTTATGCTCCCACATGAATGCATACTTCCGACGGGCACTGTAGTAGTGATTGAAATAATTTTACTAACCACTCTTTGCTTTTCCCTTGTTGGATACTATGTTGCTTTGCTTTGAAATAATGCAAAGTGTGGTGGCCTAACATAGTCATGTATTTATCGTACATACATAACAATAGAAAAGTCTAATAATGAATAAAGAAATGTTGATTAAACTTAGAACGTCATTTGACTCAGAAAGGCTTTTAATCACATTGTTAAAAGAAAATATAAATAATTTAGAAACCACATTCCTCCCCCCCCCAAAAAAAAAAAATATCTGGTTTTTCTTGCTATTGTATTGTTAGAACATATGGAGTGGATTAAAGAATAATGAAAACCTTTGAAACACAATCAGAATTAAAATGTTTTTTGTAAATTACATTCAAGCTTGCACCATTTTACTGCAAGAACATACAACATATGCATGAAAATAATATAATATTATTATTTTATTTTATTTTCCATTAATTTTCTTTCTTTCTTTTTCTTTTTTTAAATCAATCGTTATTTCGTTATTTTTATCGCATGAACATATTTTTACAATTGCAGAATAAAAATGAATTAAAGTAAAAATATAATGAAATAACTGCTCCCTATTTACAAGTTCACAAATATAAAATAATATTTTTAAAAAGTAATGAATTTAAGATTTCTATTGGGTTCATAAATTTGTGAACACAAAAAACCAGTAAGGAACCTCACCGCACATCACTGGAATTAATTAATGAAATGCCACACCAAAATATTGCTTCATCTTACAAATTAAGAGGAGCAGTATCGTTTCTTTAATTATATGATAATTTGGTTTAGGAAATTGTGACAACTAGGTAAGTATCATTACTATTATCAATAATTAAGCGCTAAGTGAGGTTTGGAGTTTTCTATCAAGTTGCTGTTTATTAAAGCAGTTCTCTTTTGTTTAGTTTAATTGGAATTTATGACCCTAAAACAGAGCATCAACTTCCAACATACCAACTTCCTGGAGGATATGACTAATCCCTTTACCAAAGCCCAACTCAGTAGTTTACATTAGAAAAGTCCTTGCTTTTCACCCCAGTCTCTGACATTTTAAGAAACCGTTGTGCAATCAGATCATTTTGCAGTTTTTGTTGCACTGAGCCTAAAGGCTCCAACTCAATTTACCATTGAAAGCTAAAAGAGGAGTGACTTTTGAAGCCCTGAAAATCATTGAACATAACCGTTTTCTTGACTCTGCACTTTTGCATTCTTTAAAACCCTTGAAGCATATTTTACCCACCAAATCTATTCATTCCAGTTATAGCACCCTTCATGAATTGACCTACTTTAACCCACCACGGGCAATAGATGCAAACCTGTCTAGATGCACTGTTTTGCACACTGCCTTGGGAGCCATGTGACCAAATGTATTGCTTTAGCAAATTAATTAGTTCTACAAATTGTAAGGCTGCCAGCAGCAGGGCCTAAACCATCTCCAAAAGAACAGTTGGTATTTCTTCTGCTCATGGAGGAGGGTCTGAACTGAACCTGGATCCTGCTGCTAGACTTGTAGAATTTTCCTATTGACATGGTCATGACCTCGCCTGTAGCTTCAACTCTATGTGCAGAACAGCTGCTTATTTTGCATCTTCCATTAAGCCCATGAAAAAAGAGACCAGATTGATTCTAGGTTTCAAATAAGTCCTGCTGATATTTGGGGCCAACAGTAGATGGCAGTATCACTCAAGGCAGAGCTACTATATCACTGCTGCAATTGAACACATACCTGGGATGTCAAGAAAAAGGCGCCATTGATCTTGGGTGTTCAAACTGTGGTAGGAGTTCAACCACACCATGACCCTTGTTCAAAACAATGATGCCTTGCTGTCATTTAGAAATCTTACTATCCTTCCTGTGAGCTACTGTGTTTTTGTTCACTGCTGGGTGAATGATGAGAAGCAGGGACTTCCCCTAAAAAAAGATTCATTTGACAAACACATTATAAAGACAGTGTGGTAACTGAGGTGATAAAAGGCAATAAATGTAGTTTTGTTCAACGCAGCTTGAATGTTCTCAGTAAACAGCTCTCGATGTCACTTGCTATTTCTCATCTCATCCATCATGTTCCATCAGTGCGCCTCTGCTTCAGAGGACACACAGTTTGCTGTTATCCAGTCTGACTTCATCTAATATGATTGTCAAAGGATGAAATATGTACACTTGCTCTTATATAACAAATATATTGAAAACCTTCAACCAACTGAGTCAATTCTTAATCGTCAACAGAATATATGATACATTTCAGTCAGGCTTTGGTTTTCATCCCAGCACAGAAACAGCTCTTATCAAAGTGATCAATGACATAAGGGAAAAGTTTCGTGCTGCATTTGACACTGTGGACCAGAACATTTTCTTGCACTTATGGCAAATGTGGATTTGACTAAATTAAAAAGTAATGTTTAAGTCCTACTTGGAGGAGCAAGCATTGTAAGCATTGGAAACTTTGAATCTGACAGATTACCAATGTCCTGTGGGTTTCCTCAGGGCTCTGTTCTTGGACTGTTTCTGTTCAGCCTTTACTGTATATGTTTCCTTGAGGACACATTCTACAGAACTGTAAGGTTGATTATCAGAGCTACGCAGATGCCACTCAACTATATTTATCACTGGACCCAGATGACTATGGTCCCATACCGGTGTTCTGTAACTGCTCAATGAGTGAAAACTTTCTTCAACTAAATCATGACAAGAGGAAGGTGATTGTCTTTGGTAACAAGGAAAAGAGGACCGCTATCAGCGAGTTCCTTGAGACTCTGTCTTTAAAAGCTAAAGACCAAGTGTAGAGGCTAATCTTTGATTCTTTAGGTTTCTCTTATGTTCTTAGTTTAACCTCTTCTGGAAATGACTGACACTGAGGCTGGTTTTACGCTTGACAACTTTGTCCGTCGCAACACGGTAAAACAACCGTGTTGCTCCGTCAGCCATCTTTTTTATGCTTCTTCGTCACGTCAAAACAACAACTTCCTGTTCATGGGCAAAATAATACAACTGTGCCCTGTTATGGCAAAATAACATGCATCTTTGCTTTCTTTGTAAATAGTCCAAATTCTCACAAATGTACATAGTTTTTAAATCAAAATATTGCATATGAAATGTATCATTTCCTTTTAACCAAAATATACAAAATATGAAATACAAACTAATATATAAACATTCATTATTAATGAACATGTAGGCCGTAAAAAATGGCGCTTACATTCCGGCCCCTAATTGTTACTCCTATGGCATGACAATTACCAAAACGACTTAAGTGACATTTAAGTCATTTTGTAACTTGAACAATGGTCTAATCGTATATCACATTTCTATGACTTTAAACAAAATACATTACTCATCCATTTCCAGAAGAAGACACAACTTGTCTACTGGTCTTTCCAAAACACTGCTTTTGGTCTTAAAAAAACTCTTCTCACATGACCATTTGAATCACAGATTGTTTTTTCAACCTTTCCCATTAACCATGAACCTCTAGGTGCACTGTCATCTACAAGAAGAACAACGTCACCAGGTTTCAGATTTCTTTTCACATTTAACCACTTCTGTCTCTCTTGCAAAAGTGGAAGAAAGTGGTCCAACGTTTCCAAAAAATATCCGACAAGTATTGAACCTGACACCACCGTCTCTTTGAGTACAAGTCCTCCCTTTGGAATAAACCAGGTGGTAACACAGATTGTCTTTTCATGAGAAGCAAATTATTTGGAGTCAATGCTTCTACATCATTTGTGTCGTTAGAAACTCTTGTAATAGGTCTATCATTTATAATAGACTCCACTTTACAAAACAAAGTATGTAGACACTCATCATCAAGAGTCTGTTGTCTCTGTCTGGTGGATTGAATGTCCATGTAACACCTCTTTGCAAAAGTGACTCAGCAAATACAGACTTATTCCAACCTTTGATTGCTTCACGCATTTCCTTTTCTGCACCTACTAAGTTTGTACCATTATCTGATCTCATACCAGATACTTGGCCTCTTCTAGCCACAAACCTTCTGAACGCATTAATGCAAGAGTCTGTTTCAAGTGAATGAGCGACTTCTATGTGAATTGCTCTTGTGGTAAGGCACGTAAACAAAACACCATACCTTTTCACATAATTTCTGCCACATTTAACTTCAAAAGGTCCAAAATGGTCTATCCCTACATTTGTGAAAGGGGGATTGTCAGTTTCAAGTCTGTCTTGTGGCAAGTTTGCCATTATCTGCTCACCAGGTTTAGCTGACAACCTTTTACATGGTACACATTTCGACAATACTTTCCTGAGAGCTGCATCAGCTTTTGGAATCCAATATTTTTCTCTCAGTTTGGATGGGATTAATTTTCTACCACTGTGACTTGTTTGTTTGTGAACATGTCTGAGAAGTAAAGAGGACACATAGTGATTCTGATGAAGTATTACAGGGTGTTTCACACTGTATGACAAGTCGTTTTGACCCTTCTGCCAGGATAAAATGTCAGGCTTCATTTTCATTTGACACAGACAAAAGGCAATCGTCTACGTAAAAGTTATTCTGCACTGCACTAATCGCCAGGGGTGACATTTTGTATGTGGCATCCTCTGCTGTTTTCTTTAAGGCAAAGTTGGCGCAACTTGGTGAAGATGTTGCACCGAACTAATGCACAGTCATTTTGAACTCCTGCATGGGTTCGTCCAGGTTTCCTTCAGGCCACCAGAGGAAGTGTAACATATCTGTGTCCTCTGGTGGGACCTTCATGATACATCACCTCTACGTCTGACATTAAGGCAATATGGTCGCGTCTGAAGCAAGTTAAAACTCCGACTAATGTGTTTGTCAAATCAGGACCCTGTAAGAGTTCCTCGTTCAGTGACTTGCCCTGAAATGAGACTGCACAGTCAAAAACAACACAAAGTTTTCTTTTCTGTGGATGATACACCCCATGGTGAGGTAAGTACCATAATTTTCCATCATCACGTTCAAGTTGTTCATTTAGCACTGGTGCTGCATATTTTTTGTCTATGAGGTCAGATATGAATGCTGTGTAGTCTTTGTGAAAGTCTGTTTTTCAGCATTTTTCTTTTGAGGCTCTCTGATCTCTGTACAACTAGCTTGCGGTTGTTGGGTAGTTGGACAGACTGAACTTTCAAAGGAAGGCCTATGCAATAATGACCTTCAACCTTTTTAACAGTGTCCTTGACAGATTTCATGAATTGTACATCCTCTCGTGACATCTCATGGCGCTCTTCAGAAGCCTTTTCTGAAAAGTCGTGGTTAAACTATTTCACACACAATGTTTCAATTACTGACATTGATTTGCAATTCACAGAAACACTTTGTATATTTTCAGTGTCATTCCTTTTCAAACGGCCATTGATAACCAATCCTAGGACCGTACGGACTGCATAGGGACCATCATCTATGCTGTGAATAATTTCCCAGGGTTCCATTGCCTTGTAGGCATTTGCTCCTATCAAAAGTCCAACATCTGCGTCTATTTCAGGCAGTTTTACTCTGTGCAGATGAGGCCATTCCTCTAGGTCTGTCTGCATGGGAACGCTGTCCTTTGAAACTGGAATGTCTTTATGTGTGTAAGTATCAGGTAAGTCAATGTACACATTCTCTTTTTACACCACTTACTTCTAAACCTGAAACTATGTAACTTGGCTGTAACTTTTGCTGACCCATAGTGCGGAGAAGGATTTGAGTTTTCTTCCCTTCTATGCCAAGTTGTCTCATAAGTTTTTCCGAGCAGAAAGTTGCTTCACTGCCATTGTCCAGAAATGCACCAAGTGTCTATTGTCTTGTTGTTTTTCTTAAGCTTAACATGAACTGGCAAAATAGCCAAAACTCGAGCACTATTACCGGCCCCACTGGCACCACATGTTCCACCTGTGATTGGGATAGGGCTTATGGCTTCGGTGTCTGAGTTTTCAGTGTCATCTTTGGGTTTGTTATCTACTATTACATCCTGCATTTTAGTATAATGAAGCATACTATGATGTTTTTTTTGAACAGTGATTACACTGTATTCGTTCTTTGCAGTCTTTACTTAAATGTCCTTGTGTCAAGCATGAAAAACAAAGTCCTTTTTCCTTTAGAAACTCTATTTTCTTCTTGTGATGTAGTTTTCTTATTTTTTGACAGTCAGCAAGTGAGTCGCTTTTCTCACAAAACACGCATGGTCTTTGAAATGCATCAACTATCTGATGCGTAGTGCCTTTATTTGCGTCTGCCGACCTTTCTTTTGTTGCAGGTGCCACACTGGTGGCAAATGCATTACCCTTTGGTCTAAACGTCTTATTTGGTTTTGAGTACTGCTTGCCTTTCTCATTGGCATCTTTGATGTCACTAAATAAAGGATCTGACGCTATCTTAGCTTGTCTGTTTAGTAATTTCATCCAAATATGAAAACTTAGCTCTTCTACTGAAGTTTTCCTGAATATCAAAAGCTGAGACTCTCCACAGCTCTCTCATTCTAAAAGGTAACTTAGAAACTATGACTCTGAGGTTTGTTGGGTTGTTTAGTTCCTCAAGGTGGTTAATGTCCTGCATACCATTGTTACAACCGGTTAGAAATAGTGAATAACTATGGAGAGCTTTGGCATCATCTGCTTTCACTTGTGGCCAGTCTACAGCCGTCTTTATGTAAGCCGTTGCGATTTTTATCTCATTGCCGTAATGATAGTTTAAGAGTTTCATAGCCTCAATGGAAGCCTTTCTGAGAACTCATGTGTTGGCAACTTCTGACTAGGTCTCTAGGCTCACCTCTTGTGAACTGTTCAAGATAGTAAATCTTATCATTGTCATTACCAGTTTTGATACTGATTGTATGGTCAAAAGCTCTAAGGAATTATTTAAACTCTAAAGGATCACCACTAAAAATGGGAACATCTCTCTGAGGTAAATTTGTGAGTCTTTGCTGCCTAACCAACATCTCTGTAATGTTATTTTGTTTTAGCATTACTTCACACAAATTAACAGTGTCCATTTCACTCCTTTGAGTAGGAATCTCATGGTTAAATGGTAAATGGACTTGATTTTATATAGCGCTTTATCACCACACTGAAGCAGTCTCAAAGCGCTTTACATATCAGCTCATTCACCCAATCACTCTCACATTCACAGACCAGTGGGACAGGACTGCCATGCAAGGCGCTCGTCGACCACTGGGAGCAACTTAGGGTTCAGTGTCTTGCCCAAGGACACTTCGACACATAGTCAGGTACTGGGATCGAACACCCAACCTCTCGATCAGAAGACGACCCACTACCACCTGAGCCACGGTCGCCTGGTTAGCCTGGTACTGTGGTCTGCTTATGTGAGTATTTGACTGTTTACTTGTAACAACTGGAGGCGAACTTCGCAACAAGTCTGCGCGCTGGTAGGTTACACTTTTGGTTTCACCAGCCTCATACTCACATTCCTCCAGTACCTTTATTTTTGCAGTAGAAGCAGCAATTTGGGTTTCAATTTCCAGCTGCTCCTTCCTTGCCTTTAACCTCAATTCTTCCATCTCCAAAGCTTGTTTCTCCTTTAACTTATCTGCCTTTGCAATCAGAAAAGCTCTTTCTGCTTGTTCCTTGCACGTGCACATGATGTTGTCGTTAAACTACTGCGGCTGGACCCGTTCTCGGATGCACTGGATCCCAATCGCTTCCCTCTCAATCCACCTTTCGAAGACACACTGTCATCTGGTCCCATGTCGTCCTGTTGTTGCTGCCTTGCATCGATTGTCCATTTCTCAGCATCCATCATGAAATGACTGAAATCTTCCATTTTTGGTTGATATCAATATGACTGAGCTGCATCTTTCTCTTCTTTTGATAGCAGCTGTAAAACATTTTCATTTGACTGGTCAAAGTCACTCATGAGTTTTGAAAACTCATTTAAATGTTCATCAACAGTATCAGGAGTGTCATTATTTTTCATCATACCACTTCTTTTATTCATCTTTGCAGTTACTAGAGAAAGCTTTCCTCTTCTTACATTGATTTTTCTCTGCAAAAGACCTTCCAGGGCCTTTTCCGTGTATTTTAGCCCTCTTCCGGTCGCCTTCGGTACTGCACACGTTGTCTTTCTCACTCATTTCTTGTCTCACACCATCTGCCATCCTGTTTCGTTTCATTCATTGACAAAGGTTCAAATAAAGCAGTCCATGACACAAAGCCTGCATTGCTTTCTGAATAAGTGCCATCTTATGAAGACTACAACTGTCAAGGTTCTGGCTGTGATCCTGTTTTCCCTATGGGTTCCCTCCCCCTTTGTCTTTCTGTGTGTGTGTCTGGGGGGCGTGGCCTCTGCAATCAAGCATCTGATCACTCACACCAGCAACTCACCTGCTCATCAGCTACAGTACAAAAACCCTGGTTTCTGCTCAACTCCTCGCCAGATTATTTAGTCCACTCAAGTGGTAGTACTCATCGGCTGCTTTAAACCTTTCTTTAGAGTTTATTCCCAGTGTCTACTCTTCCAAGTTCTAACTGTTTCCTCTCCTGTTGCTCAGATCTCCACCGGTGACATCTCCTCCAAGCCTGCTTTCCTCCTAACCTCTCCACAACCCTATGCCTGCCTGCAGGATTGGATTTACTCCATCGACCTCCTCCATCTGCCTTCCAGTCCACCGTTCATACCCCGACTTTGCAATAAAACCTCAAGTTCTTCAATTCAGCTGTCTGGTCTGCATTTGGGTCCACATTCATATCGTAACAACAACATCCTTATTGTCTTAAATCTCTTCAGAAGCTTACTCTTGTGCTGCCTTGTGCAGTTCTTGCATCGTCATGGCGACCATCCGTTGGGCTCGTGAGCTGGTTGTTTTACTTAATGTAGAGGCTAATCTTTGATTCTTTAGGTTTCTCTTATGTTCTTAGTTTAACCTCTTCTGGAAATGACTGACACTGAGGCTGGTTTTACGCGTGTGACAACTTTGTCCGTCGCAACACGGTAAAACAACCGTGTTGCTCCGTCAGCCATCTTTTTTATTCTTCTTTGTCACGTCAAAACAACAACTTCCTGTTCATGGGCAAAATAATACAACTGCCCCCTCTTATGGCAAAATAACATGCATGTTTGCTTTCTTTCTAAATAGCCCAAATTCTCACAAATGTACGTAGTTTTTAAATCAAAATATTGCATATGAAATGTATCATTTCTTTTTAACCAAAATATACAAAATATGAAATACAAACTAATATATAAACATTAATTATTAATGATCATGTAGGCCGTATAAAATGGAGCTTACACCAAGTCCCAAACCTTAGTGTTCTGATTGACTTAGATGTGACATTCAGCAGTCAGATTAAATCAATTACATTTTACATACTTTTACCTAAAGAACATCTTCAGAGTGAAAGGTTTGGGTCTTAACCACAGCAAAGGGGTCAGAGCATATTACTCCAGTTTTAAAGTCTCCCAGTCAGCCTCAGGATAGACTTTAAAGCTCTGCTGCTGGAGTATAAATCTGTAAATGGGATTGATCCAGAATACATCAGTGAGACATTAGTGGGGTATGAACCCAGCAGGTCTCTCATATCTATGGACACAGGTCAGATAGTGGAGCCCAGAGTTCACAGCAAACATGGTGATGTTGCAAAGAAGTGAAGAACAAACTGCCAGCAGAGCTGAAGTCAGCATTCAATGTGGACATTTTAAAATCCAAGTTAAAGGCACACTTTTGCTCTACTGCAAATGACTGAGAGGGAGATTTGTAATCATTTTATCGTTGCTTTTTAAACTTTGTTTTAATGTTTTCGAAATGTTAAACTTTTAACCATGTAAAGCACATTGAATGCCTTGTGTCTGAAATCCACTGTACATTTGCCTCACCTTTTATTGCATTATTTGCACTCAGACAAAAACTGATCTGTCCTTGTTCCTTTTAGGAACCAAAGACAAGAGACATGTTAGGTTTGACCGAGAAATGTGTTATTTGTGCTTGCAATTGGACCATCACTGTGAGATGTTAAGCAAGTCCCTTAACCCCAACCACTCGTGTTGTACTTCGTTTTGGATAATGGCATCTGCTATTCAAGTTAAAATAATTAAATCTTACAATAGGCATAATTCCAGGTTTTACCTGTAACAATATTTTTCAAAGCAAGATACCTACAAATGCACCCAATGTTTACAAAACCGCCTAATGTTTAAAGGGTGCTAACAGTGGTAACAAAACTGTAGTTACTTAACATCACAGACATGCTTTCATCTGACAATAAAGTTCATTATGTTCAAACTAACAAAAATGTTGTTAGAAACACAGCAGTCTATTCATCACTGACACTGATGTTGGACATTTCATATTTTACATGTATTATCATGGCACTATGATGTTAAATATACAGATAAAACATTTTAAACAATAAATATTTGTCATAATATATGCTTAAACAAAAGTTATTTTTATAGATAACTTGGTAATCAGTTAATTTAGGCAACAAAAAGGGGGTCAGTTTATGTAGATTGCAAGTTTGGTAAACTCTGAAACAGTAGACAGAGAAATACTGTCTGTTTTGTACGAAACTGACTTCTCAGCTGAGAGAATCAAATAGAATCAAATGATGCATAAAAAGCATCATTGCCTTTTACTATAGTCTGTGCACCAGTATTGGTTTACTTATTTTATCATCCTTACTCTCTGAGATCAAGCAGCCTAATTTATTTGACTGAGTGCAAATTCTAATGATAGCAGAGATTGAAAGTATGGTTTTCCTGATCGATATTAATTTTGGAAATCGGTCCATGAGTAAAAAAAGAAATAAATCAGATCAGATGATATTGGCCTGCATCTATAATCTTTGATATAAGCAGCCCATTCCAGACTCTGCTCCAGCACTTCTAACTAACAGTAAAAACATAACTAAAGTAACTTAAATAATTAGAATTCATGTTGTATTATTTTCAATTGTTAATTATTCTTAATTAGTAGTGTTTTTGCATTTATAATTAAACAAATATAGAATTTGATATTATTGGATTCATGGATTTTATTTTTCAGGGTCTTATTATTTTTTTTATTTTATTCAATTATAGTTATAGTAATTATAGCCAGAATATTATTATGTTTAAGGTTAACATTTCTGAAACCCATTGGTTCATAATTAATGGGTCCGTTTTTCTCATGCCTACTGTTGCTGACTGTTGTTCTCTGTTGGAGTCATATCACTTAACTCATTCAGTGCCAGCCATTTTCAGATTTTCTACCCCCCTCAGTGCCAGCCGTTTTTGAGCATTTTGACTGATTTTAAAGACCCACAGAATATTTTCTACTATGACTATCTGAAATCTGAATTTCAGATTGTCGTTGAATAGAGCAAGTTTTACACAAAGCAAAAAGCTGAGAAAAAAGCCTTTTTCTTTAAAAAAAAAAACCCTGTCAGTGACTTTATAGCTATTTTTTTTTGCTTTAGTGACAACTCTAACATCTGAACATTGTTTTCTTATATATAAAAAAAAGAAGAAAAAAAAAACACAGAGACCGGGCTTTTGATGGAAAAATTATTATTATTTTGCTATCTGGATCAGAGTTGAATGGAATTCTTACTGTATTTTGGCGTTCCTCGAACTTTCTCTCCCGTCAGTCTGCACACACGCAACTTCCTCTTCTTCCCGGACATGCAGTGTGTCACTGCGTTCCCTGTTTTTTTCATGGTTTTATCTCACCATCGCCACACTATCCATGAGTTCCACACATGCTCTGGTCGAGTGTGCGCTGCTGGAAACGTCAACTCGTAGCGCCATTTTCTGTCTTGTAAACGCCTTTCCTCCTCTCTTCCTCTGAGCTCTGCTGAGCATGGATGATCTCTCATCCAAAGGTGCACTGCTACCTCCTACATGTCACCTATTATTTTGCTATCTGGCTCACAGGCTGGCTCACACACACCCCCTACTGCTCCTCCCGACACGCAGGGATGACCGGTTTAGCCCGGTTAGTTGATGGTTTTATCTCGTCAATGACACTGAGTTAATCAAGCATGTTCTAAAATTCCACACTGCAAAATAATTAATAAAAACATGTATGATTCATGCTGATATCAGATCATATTGATATCGGTATTTATCAATAAGCAAGGCTGCAATATCGGGATCGTATCGGAAGTGAAAACGTTGATCGGAACACTCCCTTTTGAGAGTATACCATGACACCACTGGGTAGCTGTTCACTGTTTCGGCAGTTTGCAGCTCTGATTCAAACAATGAAAACTGACAGTAGCTAGATGGATAGTAGAGAGTTGGTGTTGGTGTATTCAGACGTTCACATGGCAGTAAGTCGAAGTCGACAACCTCTGTTTTTTTATTGTAAGTCTGGACACCTCTATAATGATATTTAAGTAAAGTAAACAGTTTGGGGGCAGGTGTTAGCTTTTATTAGAATGAAAAGTGTTAACTTTGTGTAAAATACTAGGGAAGGTCTGAAAGGGCAGAATATAATAGTTAAAACATATCTCAGACTTGAAGGTTATCTGGTAACCATAATAAAAGTAAGTGCACATATTTTTTTGTGTCTCTTGAATGTCCTCTGCCAGACATAAAGGAGCTTTATCATTTTAAATTAAGCAGGGGACATTGTGTGTTTAATCTATGCATCATTGACATACTTTGAAGAGTTACTATGGTTGCTTGAAGGATGGAAGGTGAACAAAGAGCTGAGTCGTGAGCCACTGATACACAGTGATTTATAATGATTATTTCCATTTGACAGAGATGGATTCTGTCAGCCCTCCCTCGTACTGCCTGTCATCTCTAGGCAATATCCGGACATTACTGTCCTCAAAAGGATGTGCTATTTCCTCCATACACAGGCGCTCTCCTTGTCATTCTGAATCCTTTCTGCATCCAACTGCATACAACGTGCAGTTCTGTTTGAGAACTAATTTTTTGTCATACAATGGTTGCGGGGTTTTAGGTACACAACGATGACCTCTATTTGTTTTGCTGTCTGTGCCAAGGTTTTTTGGTTAATTTAATTAAAAAATAAGCTAGGGAGGTTGCAGGTTTTTAAATATCTCTAATTTGAGTATGCTGTTTCTCCTTCCCCTTTATGCTTTTATCTATTATTTCATAAACAACACTGAATTATCATTGTACAATGTCAGTTGTCAATGAAGCCCACGTTCACACAGCAGGTCTTATTTAGAGTTTTGTGTGTTGGTTCATAAATGTGTCTACTATTAGTTTAGAATGAACTGAATGTGACTCTGAAGTGACCCACATGCATAAAAGTAGTCCTGAGTCGCTGTGTTTCCGGAAGCAAATATGGAGGCATCTCGCCTCAGCGTGTTTGGCACTGACAAAGTTCATGCACTGTAACAGTCAACTCATTTGAAGAAGAAAATTGCAAAAAAGGGTTTCTTCTTCAAAAATGGACTCAGCTGATTAAGTGCAATCACTCATTATTGTCAAACAGGCCACAGCCGGTAAAAGTTAACTCTATTTGTATACTGCAACAGCAATAGGGGGCCCTCATGGCTGTGTCACTTCACCCTTTTTATTAACATTATACACCACTGATTGTGTCAGCTCCCAGTATGTCGTGACATTTTCAGACAACACTGTAATCTTTAGTCTGCTAAAAACCAGTAGCAACATCAGCAGCCACAGATCCGGGGTGGACAGGTTTTTGACCATCTGCAGATTAACTCATTCAGTGCCAGCCATTTTCAGATTTTCTACCCCCCTCACTGCCAGCCGTTTTTTTGAGCATTTTGACTGATTTTAAAGACCCACAGAATATGTTCTAGGATGACTATCTGAAATCTGACACCAGATTCTGAAAGAGTGAAGCCTCTACTTTCATCAAAAAAAAAAAGAAAAAGAGAATTTGTTTCTGGCTCGTTTCATTCTTTTGTAATCAGCCGTTGAATAGAGCAAGTTTTACACAAATCTTCAGTTTCTGAGCAAAAAGCTGATAACAGGCTTTTTAAAAAAAAAAAAAAAAACACCCTGTCAGTGACTTTAAAGCTATTTTTTTTGCTTTAGTGACAACTCTAACATCTGAACATTGTTTCCTTATATAAAACAAAACAAAAAACACTGAGACCGGGCTTTTGATGGCAAAACTATTATTATTTTGCTATGGGTCAGAGTTGAATGTATTTCTTACTGTATTTTGGCATTCCTCCAACTTTCTCTCCCGTCAGTCTGCACACACCCAACTTCCTCTTCCTCCCCAACATGCAGAGTGTCACCGCTTGCCCTGTTTTTTTATTGTTTCATCTCACCATCGCCACACTCTCCATGAGTTCCACACATGCTCTGGTTGAGTGTGCGCTGCTGTGCGCTGCTGGGAACGTCAACTCTCGTACGTTGCGCCATTTTCTGTCTCATAAACACCTTTCCTCTCTCCCTTTTAGCTCTGCTGAGCACGGATGATCTCTCATCCAAAGATGCGCTGCTATCTCCTACATGTCACCTATTATTTTGCTATCTGGCTCACAGGCTCGGGGTATTTTGTACCCCCCCTCCTCCCGACACGCAGTAATGACCCATTTAGCCTGGTTATTTGATGGTTTTATCTCACGATCACAACATTATCAATAATCTACTCAGGTCCACAGATGTTCTGTGTTAGTATGTGGAGCTGTGAGCTGCTGGACACGTCACAATATCACTCTGTAGCGCCATATTCTCACTCGTTCCTGTTTCTTCCTGCTTTGCTGGGTAGCATCAGTGGCTAATCTCTCATCTAAAGGTGCACTGCTGCCATCTTTAGGGCACAGTTGGTCACTACAACACCCCACAGCTTAGATATTGATGAGGGACCTCCGTGAGGGTGTTTCCTAGTAATCCCGTGAAAAAACACAAATGACGAGTTATCTCGTCAATGGCACTGAGCGTTTGGATTTGAAATGACGAGTTATCTCGTCAATGGCACTGAGTGAGACAGATCAAACTGTGGAGATGCTGGTGGAGCCAAGATCGATTGGAGACTGCAGCTTGGTGTCCATACATGGATGTAACATTGAGCAGGTCGACTCACAAATATCAGCGGGTTCACATTGAAATTGATTAAAGCTGGCACACACAAGTGACAAGTGTTTGGGCTCGTGTCCACCAGCGTATGCAATTCCTCGACTCAGACTATTGGTGTGAGTAGAGTGTTGTGTTGATTTTTTACCTAGTTTCTATCAAGTCTGTGTTACCCAACAGCATTACTCAGCTGATCAGCAATTTAACTCTTAAGTCAAAAACTCAAATACAAAAAACTGCAGGAAAAATTATAGGACTTGCAGATCCTGTGACTCCCCAAGACCTTTTTCAACAAACAGCACTCAGACCCCCGCAACCCTGAGAAAAAGGAGCAAGTGGATCGGAAAATGGAAAGATGCATATTTAATCATTACAATAATGCATTGAGGTTTTTTATATGCATCTATGTATATATATTATGATGTGTGGAATGGGTTAAAAGTGTTGTCTGTACAGTAGACACCTCTGCCCGGGACAATTTTTTTAATTTTTAAAGACACACTGCCTTTATTTCTTTGAGAGCTAGAAGTTTTGTCCCTTTTTCAGTGCTAAAACACAAACAAAACAAACAAAAAACAACATTTTTTACATAGATCTTTAGCTTTTTTGAGTTTGCATTTAAGTCTCAAAATAAAATGCCTCAGCCTGAAAATAAATTATTATTGTGGTGTTTGAAATTAACTTAAACTTTTCTCTGAGAACTGGTTTCAGACAGGTCGGAAAATACAAACCGATATGAGGTAAGATTGCAAGATTTGATTGAGAAATGTAATATCTCTCGTCTGCTAAACAATAATATTTTTAACACAAACACATAGAGTATGTCAGTCTGCTGTCTCAGGGTCACAGTTGTCAAGGTGTGTGTGTATGAAGGTGCAACTGCTGTATGTGGAAGGTATAATAAGAACGTGTTCTGTTGCTATAACTGTGGGTGACAGGGAAGTTTCCTATTGTAGAATGACACCATAGAAACAAGGTATGACGCACGTGCTTAATATGGAAACTTCCCGATTGAGCCTACATTAATTCTGGAAAGCATTTAACCTGCCTGTATTTAGCTAAAATACTTCAGCTCCTTCCAGATGAAAAGATAAAAACAGAGAACGCTCATAAAGCCTTACAGAGACCCAAATTAGATTTCAAAAACTAAACAATGAATGTGAGTTGGTGTGTTTTTCAGAAGGTATTTCATCATGATTGTGTGTGTATAATGTGTTTTATTATTTGTTTATCACTATTTATAGGGAAACCAAACTCCAAGCCACAAGCTGCAAAGAACATTACAAACTATAAGGAAAGCCAGCTATTAATCAACACAACAGCAGTAAGCAGTAAGACTGAACTGTGCAGATAGCATCTTCAATCATCGAGTGGAGGAGGCCACTTTGTGTGTTTATTCTTTACAGTACACGGTGCACAGCAAGGTGGAATCAATATGATAATGTGTGAATAGATCCCAAAAAGGGCAAATATAAATTGACACTAAGTAGATGTTTGATATTAGTTTTTTTGTCAATACCCATTATAGCCTATATAATGTGACCTAATTTCATGTGACATTATACAGTCTATACAGTATTTCAATGGAAGTAACGCATTAATTCTACTTTGAATGTGATGCCCCAGTAGATGCTATCTACACACAAACACCATCTGTGCAAAATAAGAGTATTAACTGAACAGAAATAGTTTCATATTTGTTATGTTTTCCAAAAAAACAAGGAAACTGTAACAATACAGAAAAAAAAGATTATGTAACAAACAATACACATATAACATTTGTTATTTAGTATGTACTCGTGGTGCAAGTTGATTAAGATAACTTGTGAGTTAGCATTAGCTTAGCAATGAGCCCGTGAGCTAGGTAAACATGCACAAGACAGGGAACAACAATCTATTTTACCATTTAAAATGACTGACACAAATCATAAGCCTGTCTACCAACTGAAAACTCTTTCACATCTTGCTTAAACAGCCAGAATGGAGGTCGACAAGACATTTCTAGAAGGTCCAATCACGTGTGGGAATACTTTCTGGGACGTAGTAAATGACCCATAATGAAAGGTCAATTTGGGAAACTCAAACAATATTCTTTTGGACCAGTAGATAGCACTGTAGCACTACAAACTAAGTAAATTCCGACACACAAAGCTTGAGGCACAACAGTGCTAATATTAGTGGACCGATAATATCGCTAATACTAAGTAATATGATCATATTTTAAAAACTCAAAACAGGAACATCTGTTAAATATCAAAGAATATTCATAATGTTAAAGCCTCAGAACAATGATGTTGAGGGAGATTCTGACAAAACTCAACAAATCTTACTGCTGAATCAGTTCTTTAATGCTTTCTCTTGTGTGAAAAAAATGTTTGAGAGTGAAAAGCAGCACATTTCTTCCATTATCTGATGTGTGATCAGTTACTGAGATAACCTGTCTGTGACTGATGGTTGAGAGTCTGAGTGTGTCACAGCCTGGCAAGCCAGCAAAGAGCTTAGAAGTACCTCTGCAATTTATTTAAGCAAACACCTTTGTCGCTGTTGTTTTTATACCTTTCTTTTGGTACTGTATCAATTACTTTCTGAATTTTCTTTTAAGTGATTCTGCTTTTATAACTGATTAGCATTGCGCCAAGTATAATGTGCAAAACTTTTATAGCAGCTGTCTAATTTTTACAGTTGTCATGTCTTTTTTTGCATTCTTTTAGTAGATTTAGATTTTTGTAGTTCCATAGTGGTAACTGATAGAAGTATTGTTGTTTTAGACTTTGGTAACAACTATAAGGGGGGGCAGTATTAACAGTATCAGCCTATTGCAGGGGTCAGCAACCTTCGGCATCATGAGAGCCATTTAAGCCATTTAAACATAACTATATTAAACATAAATATTAAGGATATAATGATCTATTGATCAAGATCGATATATCATTTATAGTTAAGTGTCGAAAGTTCTTATTGCCCTAACTTCTAACTGTTCCGACATGACAAGTCAGAAAGAAACTAAAGGGGCGGTATTATAAAAAAATTACTTTATAATGGTTTTGCTAAAGTGATATACATCCCTTTAGACTCATTCAGAATGCCAAAGTTGAAAAAAATTATGTTTCCTTCCTTTGTTATTCCACATTTTGTAAAAAGTCAGCTCCAAACAGGCAAGTTGGATTTTGTAAACAGTAACAATAGTGTGTGGATACAGACATGCATACTCATGAATATGCATAAGCAGGCCCCAAAACAGCCTGTTTTTGGAACTGGAAAACAGGCAAGTTTGGGAAAATAAACCTCAAATACTATGTTGCTGTGGTTCTTAGAACAAATGGCGATGGGTAAAAAATATCATAATGCCGCACCTTTAAAATATTTATTTCTCAGTCTGTGTCCGCTCTGCGCGTTCACATTGACAGAGGTGTGTGCGAGTGAGGTGGGGATGGAGGGAATATTAATTGGGGCATTATTATCACATGCTTTTAATCATCAACGTGCACTTACAGATGATCATCTAAGCATGGGCCACAAAAAAGCACCACCTACTGTGCATGCTACTGCAGAAAAATGTGTAATAGCAATGTTTCTACACAAGCAATATTGTCAGCATTTTACGCATGACACTCGTAGAACGTAAGATGCTTACAGTTTGTTCTGCCCAGTCTTTTCAACAGGCTGATGTCAGGTCAAGTGACAGCTGACTTGCAGCCTGCCTCCCAATGAAAGACATGGTGGACATCTTGTATAAGCTAGTGGCAAATTGCCTTATTTCAAGAGAGATTGTGGCTTTAGAATTCTTTGGGCTCTCTGGGCCCTCCCCTCGGGGGGTTGGGTGCTTAGGTGTGGGTGGGTGGGTGGGGGGGGGTGCTGGCGGGGGGACTTGGGGTTAGGGGTTGGGGTCGGTGGCAGGATGCGCTGGGTGCTCAGCTGCTTGGGGCTTCCTTGGATGTGTGCAAGGGGGGCGGTGGCTGCTTCTCGGCCTGGGATCTCAGGGGTGTCTGGGGGGCTGCTCTGCCATGGGGGGATGGCCTGGGGCTCCTTGGCCCCCACTCTTTCTGCTGGCCTGGCTGCATCTGCGGGCCCGGGACAGTTCCTGGGTTTGCGGTAGCGGTTTTTGCACATATACTGGTCTACGATGCACTGGCACGCCTTGGGATGTGGGATAAAACTCATACTGGGCTTAACTTTAGACACGTTAATCCCAAATACCTGCTTTAGGTATTACCACTCACTCATTCCCCCTGTCCACAGCCACCACCTTTATAGCTAAGCTTCACACTTGTCACCATACTGGGTTGATTACACAACATAATAAGCACAATATGTTCTACAACTTCACATCTCACTCTCACTGTAAAATAATCTATTCTTCCCCACCCTTTCTATTTCCTACATCTTCTCTTTCCTCCCATTCCCCTTTCCCCTCTCCCTCCTCCTCCACCTAGGTGTAACACTGCTCTCCCTTATTATATCCTCCCTATAATAAAAGATTTCTTACTCTTCCTTAGGAGGGCTGGTGATGGTCACAATTAAGCAATAAAATAAATCAATTTATTTTAAATAAATTAATTTATTTTATTGCAATAACAAAACATGCATTGCTGTCTCAAATAAAAAAAAAGGATTGTTTTGATAACATTTCTAATGACAAACCACCGTTAACTTTCAGGCTATGAAATCAGTTTATGTAAACAATCTGTAGTTTTTTTGTTACGACAAACATTTTTCTGTGGTTGCTCAATTAACAGCACGTTACTCTTGGGTCCTAGATTATGTCTGTATAATTTGGCGGCTGTAGCCCGAGCAGAAATGTTGAAGCTTGATTTTTAAGCCACAAAAGCTTTTATGAGTGCTTAAGTCAGAAACCCTGGGGCGGATTCACTAAGATCAGAAATAAATTGGTAGACAAGTTGCATCCCTAAATCCTTTGGTGACGCAGTTTCCTCACCTGCTGCAAGGAATTCACTAAGATTGCAGCAATGATTAGTGCACGTGCAGAAGTGGTGGAGACCGCCCTATTTAAATTAGCATTTTGCTCATTCAATGTGGAGACATGAGTGCACAGAAGCACACAATTACATTTGAGGAAGTTTAATTGGACACAGATGGACTTCTCTGTCTGCTGCACAAACGTTTAATTATGTAGAAAACTAAATAAACAAATAAAAATGTAAAAAAAAACAAAGACAACAATTTCAAAACCTAATTATATATTTTCCCCTAATTTTATGTTGCTGATCCATCAGGTCCTGTAACTTTGCTCTGATCGGTCCATGAAAAACAGGCAGATTTGGACAGAAACCGTCCTATTGATCTGTTGACGTCATTGATCTGAGTTAATACAGCAACACAGTCTGTCAATCAGTCTGCACCATTTGAAGACGATCTACTGACCCCAATCCAGCAGGTCTGACCTCCTGAGTAGCGCTGTGTCACCACACTCTTATATGTGAACATTGTGCCATCACTGTGTAAAGTAAGCATCTGATCAGCTGATTCTGACCTGATGCTCCTTCCATCAACGTGACACCAGAGTTTGACGGTCAAAACATCACTGAAATGGTGCGTCCATAGCGACAGATCTTATAGATTAGCGGGAGACTTTTGTTCCATCTCCACTGTGTTTTGTGTAAACATTTACTGCAGCAGATCTCTGCATGTGTTTGCACCTGCTTGTCAGTCGTACTATTTTCCTGTGCTAAAACAATCACCGCAAACAGTTCCAGATTTGATGAATTGCATTGCGCCCACTGGTTTTTTGCTCCCCTTGTGAGTTCCGCCGAATATACATATTGATTCCCTAGGGTTTATATGGCTTATTAATGCGTCGAGTGCCGTTTGCACGTTTTATTACCCCTAAACCTTTAGTGAATCCATCCCCCTGTATGTTCCCAATTTCACAAGGGTAATTTTTTTTCCTTTAAAACAAGGAAGTTCAAATTTTAGTATGTTGTTCTGCCATCCCTAAGGGTCACATCTGTGGGATTTTTTAATCCCCTTCCTTCCTTTCTGCTGCCCATACAGAGTGTGGCAATTTAAATCAAGACAAGAAGTTAAAGGTGCAGTCTGCAACTCTTATAAAAGTGACTTTTTGTCATATTTGCTAAAGCTGTCACTATGTAAGGACAGCTTTACATGAAACTAGTAGTTTGTGTGATAAAAACAGACTCATTGAGTCCCTCCTGCTGCTCCTGCAGCCTTTGGCAGATTGCCAGAATTCATCGCAACCGGGCAAAAAGAACCAATCACAGCCAGGACTGTGTTTGATGGGCTGTCTGACAGCTGTTGGTCACAGGCCCCACCTTTTTCCCAGGGCTGGAGTGCCGTCGCTTTTAGTGTATGGTCTGGAGGAGTAGAAGATGGAATTAGCAACTTTTCTGATTGAAAGATAATTACTGCTGCTTTACATTATGTTTGATTTGTAATTGTTACACTAGAACTCTGTGGTGCATGTGTTGTTTGTGTGTGCGCAGCAGCCTCCGTGTGGCTACTGTAAGTGAACCTGTGTTGTTGCTGCTGCTGCTGAGGTGTGTGCACATTGAGAGAGAGAAGCACTGCAGTAATATGCTTTTAACAGAGCATGTTATATTACTGTGATGTTGCTGTTAGACTAACATTAGCTTGTTAGCTCCTCTGAGGGAGGGACTTTGGAATGTTTGGGGCAGGGCAACAGAGCAGCGGGGAGGGAGGAGAGAGAGGGATCTGAAAGTGGCACCTTTAAGCATCACATATTTGTCGGATTTGCTCCAAATAAGATGATATTTTTAGGATATATTTACATTTCTGCCAGAAACAATAAATACAATTTGGAGGCCCCACTACCTTCTTGCAGCTACTTTTGATTTGGGAGGGGTTTATGAAATGAGACCACCATTTTATGATAATATGATTCTCAGAGACCTCATAGTTCAAGTTTCTGGTCCGTATCTCTTGTAGAGGCTTCATAAGAGCAAAAGAGATACAGGTTCAAAGGTTAACAGGCTTCAAGTTAGCGCTAGGCCTCAAAGAGCTGCGGGCCTGGGGCGGCTCCTGGGTTTGCAGTAGCAGTTTTTGCACATACACAGGTCTACTATGCACTGGCACGCCGTGGGATGTGGGATAAAACAAGTACTGGGTTTAACTTTAGACACTTTGATCCCAAATACCTGCTTTAGGTATTACCACTCACTCCTTCCCACTGTCCACAGCCACCACCATTATCACTAAGCTTCACACTTATCATCAGACTGGCTTGATTACACAACAAAATAAGCACACTATGTTCTACAATTTCACATCTCACTCTCACTGTAAAATAATCTATTCTTCCCCACCCTTTCTATTTCCTGCCTTGAGTCTCTCCTCCCTGCTAGATAGATAGATTTTTTCATCCATCCATTTTCTGACCTGCTTGTTCCTGTTTTCAGGGTCAAGGGGCATTTTTTTCATGTTGTATTTCATTCTATGCTGTTTCCGAGGCACACTGAATGCACCATCAATGCTTCGCTTTTTGTTTTGAACACAGACTGAAAAGCCGGAAAGCACGTTGGTACAGCTACAAAGTTACTGCACAGAATAGATTCAGCAGCTATAGATGAGATTTATAATGCACCTAAAAACTTTAAATCAAGCGTAGAAAGATGGTAATCTTGACAAGAATCTTGTGCTTTGCAAAGAATGCAGTGCTGCTAAACCTTACGCAAACTGAGGGGCTCACTCGTATTGATACTGTGTCACTGCTCTACCCCCTACCCCCCAGGCAGATTGTCATCAGAGCCCCAGCAAAAAGAGAAAACTGTCTCGAATAACTTTATCCAAGGCGCTACTCTGGCAGCTCCCTCTACCTGTGATAAAGACATAACTGATGCCAGATCTGTTTTTAAAAGTGTATTTTATTTTTATTTTTTGTTTGTCTTATGGACAAACAAAAAATATGACTCAGTGAGGGTCTGTTTACAGCAGCTGTGACTGTTAAATAATAGTTTTTATCTTTCTTTGCACAAGCAGTTGTGAAAGAGCTAATTGTTATTACTGTTTGTTATTATATTCAACGTTAATTTATTTCTGCTCCTCACAGCTGTATTAACCTAAGAGTTCATATTAGTATCTGTGGCAGACAGAAATATTGACATTACTATTGAAAGTGTCACTTTAAGTCACTCATTGATGAGTGATGTTGTCTTACTGTTCACTGTTTAAATTGTAACAGGTTTCAAATGTGAGGAACTCATTCCTGTTCCTTAAGTTAAATCTAGTTCCAAATCCCAATGCTACTTGTGAAAAACCCCTTTTTTATATACCGAATTGCAGCTTCTTTACATTTTTGTTATAATTTCTTTGCATCATGTTGAATTGCAACATCGCATTGTATCGCGCTTTGTAGTATTGAATTGCCATCAAATCAATATAAAATTTTATTGAACTAGTAATGTGTGGCGTTCTCTTATTTTTTACATGTTGGTGTATAATTTATATTTGTTTTGATTTATCGCCAACCAAACACCCTGTATTATGTTGAATAATTATTAAATTTTTCTGTATTTTATTAGGGGCTGATTAATCTACGAAAATATAGAGCGTGATGTGTGTTACCCGCGTATGTGTTTACCTGCCGGAATTCATTTGTACGGATGTCCCTGTTTTGACTGGTGAAGCTGAGCTGGTGAGTTAATGTGTAGATGTTAAACCTGTGTTAACTACTTAAATGTTCATGTGTGCAGTCGATAATATGTCCGTGTTGTTAATGTTGTGGGTGTGTTTATTTTATGTCGTTACAGTTGATTACCTGGCTGGCAAACGACACGGTTACTGTGCTAATAATAGTTAGGGTTGAATGGAAATAAAACTGTTAAAAGACAGCAATCCGATGTCCGAGCTTGAGTGACACACTTTTCAACAGTAAAGCACACCCTTTACGGTGGGAGTTAGTGGATTAAAGTTAGTTAGTCCGATAAAACCGTACAAGTACAGTGCCCGTCTGAAGTATGCATTCATGTGGGAGCTTAAGTAGAGTTAATTATAGCCAAATGAGTATGTGTTTGAAGGTTGGATGTACAAAGAGGTGTACGTACTCTGTACTCTGTAGTATTATGAAGGGGTTTATTATTAATTACAGCGTGTGCAATTTCCCTTTTTTAATTCTACTAGTACAGTGCCCGTCGGACGTATGAATTCATATCGTGAGAGCTTAAGGAGAGTTGTCAATTACGGACATAATAATATACTCTGTAGCATTATTAAGGGGTATATTTGCAGGTGCAAAGTAAAATAGCGTGTGCAATATCCCTGGTTTAATTCTATGAGACATGCGCATGATGAATGTGTTGTTTTTTTTACTCATTTTTATATTTTTTGTTTTAATTATTGTTTGTTGTTGCCATTGTAGTGTTATTCTGGAGTCATTTTGTGTATTTTTTTTAATGTAGTTTTGTGCATTTCTGTTGTCATTTTAGTGTATTTTTTGTATAAAAATTTAGTTTTGTGTATATTGAGAGTCATTTTCATATTTTTGTTGTTGTTTGGTGTATTTTTCTGTGATATGTTCTTTGGAGTCATTTTGTGTGTTTTTGGAGCCTTTTGTATATTTTTGTGCATTTCTGTTGTCGTTTTGTGTACTTCCTGTATAAATATTGTTTAGTTTTTTGTTGGGGGGTAAATCCATTTTTTTTTTTTTTTTTTTTTTTTTCTTTTTAACTTGTCTGCACATGCTGTCAAAGGTCAACACCACAGGAAGGGCAATCATTATGAGACAGCAATGCATATTTTGTTATTGCAATAAAATACATTGATTTATTTTATTGCTTAATTGTGACCATCACCAGCCCTCCCTAAGGAAGGGTAAGAAATCTTTTATTATAGGGAGGATATAAAAAGGGAGAGCAGTGTTACACCTAAGTGGAGGGGGAGGGGGGAGGGGAGGGGAAAGGGAGCAGGGAGAAGAGAGACAAGGCAGGAAATAGAAAAGGTGGGGAAGAATAAACTGTTTTGCAGTGAGGGTGAGATGTGAGGTTGTAGAATATATTGTGCTTATTATGTTGAGTAATCCAGCCAGTATGGTGACAAGTGTGAAGCTTAGCTATAATGGTGGTGGCTGTGAACAGGGGGAATGAGTGAATGGTAGTACCTAAAGCAGGTATTTGGGATTAACGTGTCTAAGGTTAAGCCCAGTATGAGTTTTATCCCACATCCCAAGGCGTGCCAGTGCATCGTAGACCAGTGTATGTGAAAAAAAAAAAAAAAACAAAAAAAAAAAGAAAAACCGCTACCGCAAGCCCAGGAACTGCCCTGGGCCTGCAGATGCAGCCAGGCCAGCAGAAAGAGCGGAGGCCAGGGAGTCCCCCAGATGCCCCCAAGATCCCAGGCCGAGAGGCAGCCACCGCCCCCCATACACACATCCGAGGAAGCCCCAAGCAGCCGAGCACCCAGCGCATCCCCCCACCGACCCCAACCCCCAACCCCCAACCCCAAGGCCCCCTGCCAGCATCCAGCCCCCCCCACCCACCCACACCCAAGCACCCAACCCCCTGAGGGAAGGGCCCAGAGAGCCCCCCGCCCGAGACCCCAGCAGAGGAGCCAAGGCCCCCGCCCAGCAGACGGCCAGAGCCGCGCGGAACGGGCAGCCGGCGGGCGCCCGCCGGTGGGCCCAGAGCCAGCAGGGTCCGGACCCCAGGCCAGAAGGACCCGGAACGGAAGCAGCGCGGAGAGCAGCGCCCCCAGGGACAACAACCACGCCCATAGTCGCCGAGGGCACCAAGGGGATGCTGCAAGCCGCCCCGCCGGCCCCCAGGCACACCGACCAGGCACCCCAGAGCGCGCCAGATCGCCTTTCAGGAACAGGCCACAACCCAGCAAGACCGCGCAGCCCCAGACGGTACAAAGACAGCTGCCCAGGTCCCGCCCCCCACCGGACAGCGCAGGCCAAGGGGGGAATTCCCCCCCCGGCGCAAGGGCGACCAGCGGCTGCCACCACAGGAGAGAGGGACCCCAGTGGCACACAACCGATGCGGAGCAGCAGCCCCCAGCCAAAGGCGCAGAACCCACCCACCCGCCATTCCCCAATGGAGAGGCACTTCCCTATCCCCTGAGTGAATGTATGTGTTTAGTGAATGTATGAAGTGCTATTAAAAAAAGGGTGGATGGAGGGGAGCGGTGCTCCCCATCCAGCCTATGTGTATATATGTGTATGTGGTGCAATAGCTCCGGAGGGTGGAAGTGGTGGTCCCACCCTCCGGGGGGTGGTGTGTTGAGGTGTAATTAAAATTGGAGGGATTAGAAGGGCACCCCCAGCCCCACCATCTAGCCCCCCAAGGGTTGGGTATGTGAGTGTGGTGCAACAAGTGGGCGAGCCAGACCAGCTGGGAGTGAGTGATGTGAAGTGTCCATGTAGGAGGCCTGTCTGGTAGGAGCCCGGCCCGGGTGAATTCATTCTAAATTCATGGGCACCAGTCCATCCACGTGTACCTGCCTAACTTTCACTAAACTTCTCTATTTTCAGTAGTTAGATGTAGTGGCAGGTGTGTCATGAGAGAAGCTGCAGTAATCAGGTGACCTTCACTATGTAACATCTAAACTTAGATCTGACTCAGAGCGTAACACTACACTCACTACCACCCTACGGACGGGTGTCGTGACACAGACTGTAACCGGACTAAATGGTGGTCCGTTATTCGCTCAACACTCACATACCTGCACACATGTCACGTAGACGGTGATCGATAGTGAAGCCCACCTGATCGATGTGTGTGTGTGTGTGTGTGAGACTCTAATCTCCTCCGTTGGTTCTCATACACACGCAACGCGAAAAAATGTGTCGCTTTCAACACAGCAGCCATTGTCATCAATAACTTCCGGGTGAGGTCTGTCCGGTCTAAATAGCGAAAGGTCAAACTAACATGAAAATAAACGTTTTGAAACATTATCACCAAATGAGGAACAGTAAAAAGTATGTTTCCTCAAAAGAGAAGTCCACGGGAGCACACTACCACGCTACGGACGTGCGTCGTGACACAGACTGTAACCGGACTAAATGGTGGTCCATTATACAACTTCCGGGTGAGGTCCGTCTGGCGCCCCCCACACCCTGAGGTCAAAAGTTGAATAGGTTTCACTTCGGGGACGTCCAGAAGTGAAATAAAATTAAAAAAAACATTTTGAAATGACCAAATTACTCCAAAATAACAGATACGCACACTCGGGGTATTTGGAACCCGTCGACCAAGTTTCAGGTCGAACTGGCACCGGGGAGATATTTGCTCCACACACACACACTCACACATCCACACACACACAGACCTCCCTTGAATTATAGTATAGATAGATGGGACATTAACATGATAAATGTGTTTGCTTTTTTTTTTTGGTTTGGTGTATTTTTTTGTAATGTATGTTTTTTGGAGTCATCGTGTATTTTTGCATCTTTCTGTTGTGTTTTTGTATAATTATAGTTTTTGTTGCCATTGTAGTGTGATTCTGGAGTCATTTTGTGTATTTTTGTGCATTTCTGTTGTCAATTTGTGTATTTTTTGTATAAATATTTAGTTTTGTGTATTTTAAGTCATTTACATATTTTTGTTGTATTTTTCTGTAATGTATATTTTTTGGAGTCATGTGTATTTTATTTTTTATCTTTCAGTTGTCTTTTTGTGCATTTTTTGTATGGTAAATGGACTTGATTTATTTAGCGCTTTATCCCCACACTGAAACAGTCTCAAAGCGCTTTACACATCAGCTCATTCACCCAATCACTCTCACATTCACACACCAGTGGGACAGGACTGCCATGCAAGGCGCTAGTCGACCACTGGGAGCAACTTCGGGTTCAGTGTCTTGCCCAAGGACACTTCGACACATAGTCAGGTACTGGGATCGAACCCCCAACCTCTCGATCAGAAGACGACCCTCTACCACCTGAGCCACGGTATAAAGGTTTATATTTGTGGGTGCAAAGTAAAATAGTGTGTGTGATTTCCCTGGTTTAATTTTATGAGATGAATCATTCCAGGACATGGAGGCCACATCCTAACCTGGCTATATTCTATCCAAAGGGACATGTTTTACTAAAAGGATGAAGAAGAAATTTTGATGTGGAATTAAAGTGAACAAAAGAGGCACTGTCTTGTAGTTCCATTATATGTCTGACAACAAATGTGTGGACAGATATGGCTACATAAGCAAACATGGGCTTAACCTGCCACATAAATGATAAATGAGACTTGAGGTTGTGCTAGACTTTTTTGTTGTATGTTGTTTTGACTGATAGGGTCATAAAAAATCCTGTCATAATCTATTTCTACCAGTCACTTTAATTTTTCATATAAAAATGACACATCCAATGGCATGTGTCTTCTTGTGTGTAATCAAATGTCTCAGTGGGATTGCTGCACTGCCTTTTGTCTTGGACAGACAATTTCTCGTGTCTGTTTTGATGTTGTTCTGAATGCTGACTCAGCACTCTGCTGCCACACTAGAGGCTGGAATTATAAAAATAAATAAAAATGGCTTGCTTTTTTCGATGAGACTCAAAACACGTTACAGACACCATTATTATTATTATTATTATTATTATTATTCATTCACACCAGTCACACCGGTGATGCTAAGCTACAATGTAGCCACAGCTGCCCTATCCGCATCTACAGCCTCTCTAACCACCACCAATCTTTCATGCACAATTCATACCCATTCATATGAGGCAATGTGGGTAAAGTGCCTTGCCCAAGGACTCAACAGCAATGACTGGAATAGAGTAGGATTCAAACCGGCAACCCTTTCAGTTATTAGACGACCCACTCTTCCACTGAGCCATGGCTACCTAATTAGAAGCACTAATTAGGCTACCTGCTTGTCATTGCCTGATCACGTTAGATCTCGGAAGCTAAGCAGGTCAGGGCCTCAATACCAATACGTTAGTATGAATGTAGTGTGTGAGTGAGTGTTGGTGGTGGTCGGAGGGGCCAGTGGCGCACCATGGCAGCCTCACTTCTGTCAGTCTGCCCCAGGGCAGCCATGGCTACAATAGTAGCTTACCACCACTAAGTGTGGAGTGAAAGAATAATCCCTTAATACTGTAAAGCGACTTTGAGTGTCCAAAAAAGCGCTATATTAAATTGATGTATTATTATTATTACTACTTTGACTGACTACTGCTTTGCTCGGTATATCTTGGTTAAGCTCGGTATATCGTTGTTAAACTTGGTATATTTTGGTTAAACTTGGTATATCTTGGTTAGACAAGACAAGGCAAGGCAAATTTATTTGTATAGCGCATTTCATAGACAAGGCAACTCAATGTGCTTTACATGATCAAAAGGTGCAACAGACAACAGCTTAAAATCAATAAGAACATTAAAGTCAGCAACAAAACATTTAAAACCATCAGTAAAAACATCTAAAATCATCAACAAACATCAACAATAACATGACCAAATAAAATTCCCTCTCAATCATATGCAGTAGAGAAAAAGAGTGTCTTTAACTTTGATTTAAAAATGTTCACATTGGATGCTGACTTCAGCTCTGCAGGCAGTTTGTGCCACTTCTTTGCAGCATAACAACTAAACGCAGCATCACCATGTTTACTGTGAGCTCTGGGTTGCACGATCTGAGATCTGAGAGACCTGCTGGGTTCATATCTAACTAACATCACTGATGTATTCTGGACCAAACCCATTCACAGATTTATACACCAGCAGCAGAACTTTAAAGGCTATTCTGAGGCTGACAGGGAGACACTGTAAAAATTTTAAAACTGGAGTAATGTGTTCTGATCTCTTTGTTCTGGTTAAGACACGAGCTGCAGCGTTCTGAACCAGCTGTAGCTGGACCAGTTTCTCCTGATCTTTCTGAGTCATTAAACATTTCACTCTGGAGATGTTTGAAGGCTGTTTTTGTGATAGATTTGATCTGACTGCTGAATGTCAAATGCAGCACTTAAATCCAATAGAATGAAAACAGATATTTTTCCTGAATCAGTGTTTAACCTTATGTCATTGATCACTTTGATAAGAGCAGTTTCTGTGCTGTGATGAGAACAAAAACCTGATTGAAATTTGTCAAATATTTTGTTGAATGTTAAGAATTGATTCAGCTGGTTGAAGACCACCTTCTCAATAATGATGGTTAAGCTTGGTATGTCTTGGTTTATGCTTGGTGTATCTTGGTTAACTATAATTCACAATGTACGATATAGATGTTATTTTGTCCTTGCCTTGAGATGATGCTTTGATACATACAATCAAACCAGAATGGCAATACTCAATATATATTGATGTTTTCTCTGTGATGTAATTGGGTTTTCCCCTAACTATTATAGCATAGCGTACCTGTTTGTTTGTTTTTTCAGAGGCAACGCCTTAAAATAAGGTAAGTCAGTTAAAGCCACATGCCAAATGTCACTGAGGTATATTGACTGCATCATATGATATTCATTTAATGAAATTTACAATTTACCTAAATTTGACTCAGCCAGCCTTGCTGTTGGAATGTTTATTGCCTTGTGAACCTGGGAAGTTGCTCCTTCCCCGGCTGGTCTGCTGAGCAAGGGGTTTTTACCACCGTAATAAACATTTGCTCCTTCCCTTCTTTGTTTAAAGCTAAAGCTTTAAACACCACATGTTAAGTTTCAGGTTTCTGATCAGATTCATATACATGTATGTGTGTCTTTGGCGGTTGTCCCTCAGTGTAGCTTTTGGCTCTGCTGCACTCAGGACCTTGCAATGGAGGGTCTAACTCGGACACTCATCTTCACTTTGTATTAATAAAATGTTATGTTTATATAAAGAAGGTGTCCGCGAAGAATTCTTCACATCATCACATCAACATTAGGATAAAGGGGAAACCACCACATCACACAGGGACCTTTATTAACAGAGGTGTAGAAAACAATTTAAAAATTTATAAAACAAATTAGGTGAATTTGTGCACATTTTAAAAACAACTTCAGCTGACCAAAGTGCTGTAAATTTTTATTATAATAATAATAATAATAATAATACGATCAATTATTTTTGTATTATTACTAACAATTGTGAATTTATCAGATACAGAATACAGAAACAGTTGCCACTATTAATATGTGCACACATGCATGCACTTGCACACAAACACACTCACACGCGCTGTAATGGACGCCTTCTGAGGACTGTCCCTTTAAGATCCAGAGTTGACACAGGTATGAGCAGTGTTTGAGCTTCCCCTGCATACAATAAACGTGCAGTGTGACGGTAACAAGTTGATTTGAGTCCTGTTTATAATGTTACGGACTCGCGGACACCTCCGGATCTCTACAGCGCACACACATTCACTCCCTCTTATTTAATTATTATTCTTTTTTTTTTAACTAACCAACTGATCCAGTTGCGCAGGCCCCCCCCGGCAGCAGCACTCGCCATGCGGCAGCTGTGCCAACATCAGCAACTGTTATGATGGGGTAGTGTGTTCAGCTGCAGCTGAGGGGAGAGGCTGCAGCGAATACAGTTGTGTCAATTGAAACAGGCGAGGGGTAAAAGAACTGGAGATGAAGCATAGATATTAAGAGATGAACATGGCGCTATTAGTATTGGTATCAATACTTTTTTCAGTATCAAGTTTTTTGACAACACTACAAGCAGGTTGGAAAATGGATGCATGTTAGAGGTCACTCTTTGTTGTCATGCCATGACAATAAAATAAAACTGTTTTGACTTTTTATTTTTAAATTCAGTTAGTTTGTATTCATTTTTAGACCAGATTTGCTAGTTTTTATCTTTTCATATGACTTATTTTTAGTTAAGTTTGTATTAGTTTAGTGTTAGGTTAAGGTGTTATTTTTGTTGTGTCACAAATATGCAATAAAATAAATGAATGTAATTAATTGCAATGCATGCATTGCTGTCGTTAAAAGATTGCACTTCATGTAGTGTTGACAGCATGTGCAAACAAGAAAAAAAAAGGAAGAGACATACTAACACATTTAAAATGTCTCCTAGCTCATTATAGGAATTCTACAGCTGCAATGATTAGTCAGTAAATCAGTCAAACACATCATTAGCTCACAACTATTACATGACAGAACATCCTTCATGTCACTGAGCTAATTAGCACATGTCACCTGTAGCGTCACTAATTGACTAATCCAGTCACCTGAGTGTAAGACAGCAGCGGTTAATGTTTAAAGGCAGATTTCAAACGGCTGTCAAAAATTCAGTTATTGAGAAAAAAGTTAAAAAAATAATAATACACATGTTGCATCTAGACAGCATGGAGATGTTGGTCATTTCTTTTTAACAATTATTTATTGGCTCCATAAGTGAAAAACTGATGTTTAAAAATGACATTTTTCTATTGACTCCAACTGTTAAAATCCAGTTTTGCAGTCTTTCTGAACACAAATAAGGTAACTTGAGTGTCAACAAGGCACACAAAATGTGAAATAAATCCATGAAGTCCTTCGTGGTCTGTGGAAGTCTTACAACACAGAGAAAACGGCTCCATTTCAAATTTTCGACATTTGTGACCACACAAGTGAAATCAGGAAAGAAAATACCCTCCCCTCTGCTGGTATCTTCACCAATAGACTCCACCCCCAACCTGATGAAAACTTTTGTGAAAGATTGGATTGTTTTAGCGAAGGAGTGAAGGCTATTGGTAAAACTAAATACAGAACTTGCCTGCTGCCGGTGCCGCGCCTTCACAGTGAACGTCCACTGTAGCATACCTGTTAAGTTTTGGATTTGAAAATAAGGGAAATTTTCTGGCGCCCACTACGAGCCGTCCCACCCGCCCAACCAAGCACCAGTATCCCCTATATTTTAAAATAGATGTACAAGAAATCTAAAATACCCACTTGTCAACCACTTACTAAATACTATTATGTGATTAGAATCTGGTAGGTCGACATTTATTAACAAACAGCTGCACAATATGTGCACTCATAAATCATCTAACTGAGATTTACATGTTGTTCTGAAAAGTAAAAGCAGCGACTCCTAAAACTAGTATTTTGAAACATAATAAGCTATTATTTATGAAATATTATAGTTTTCTATATCGCCAAAATAGAAAACTCGATACATCTTGAATCTCGATATATCACCCAGCCCTAATTCCTAAATTGTAAAACAGCCTAAATAGCAACATAAATGTGTATATGAAGCACATGTGTTTATTTAATATATTTACAGTTTATATGCGAGTCAACACATTGCATATTTACTGTTAATTTCACATTGCTTGTCTTTAAGATAGACATTAACATTTTATTTTCATTATATTTTATTATAATTTCTCATGCTGACTCATATGGTTCTCTGGTATTCACTAATGACTTATTAGACACATTTATTACAGACTTTACATTCTTTAACACTTTATAAAGCAGTGTATATTTGTGGCGCTTGTGATTGGCTGATTTTTCATGGTGACTTACGTCGTTCCTTCCACTGTGGTAGACGTTAAAATCTCAGTTATTAATCTAACAGAACGTGTAACTGTGTCCCATCCTGATGGTCTTTAGGAAGATAAACTCTATGTTACATTTAACAACATATTTACACCAGTTCTTTGTTTTTTTTTGCCGGAACGTCTTCATTCATTCATCTCTCTTCTGAGTTGTTTCCGGGTTTGTTAACGCTGTCAGCATTAATCTTGCGAGAACTGCCACCAAGCCAGGCCATTTCAGGTGGTAGTTTTCGCGAGGCTAGTGACGGCGTTCAGTTTAGTAAGGCATCTTTTAATTATTATTACATTAAAATACGGGATATTTACAGGAAAATACTAATACGGGAAGATGGCGGGAAAGGGGTAAAATACGGGAGTTTCCCAGCCATATCCACAGGTATGCACTGCAGTGTATGCACTATTTGTTCATGCAGAGGTGTACTCGCTCTTGTGGTTTCCAGCACATCTTGTGGTTTGGTGTAGCACCAGGGAGCAGACACATTTTTAGTGCCTGTTATATTGCCTCATATCGCTGATCTGACATGTTGGTGACACAATGCGACGCAGTGGTTGGACAAAACAAATGATTATCACCTTAAATGCACTATTCCTGTGGTTAGAAGAGCAGAGGAGGAGGAAAAGAAAGTGACTTAGCAGCTTAACACTCCGGTGAGTGTTTGAATGACTGCTGCTGCTTCTGAGATGAACACGGACCCTGAAGCGCTGAGACGGACTCACAATAACAATAGCTGCTTAAATAGCCATTTACTGTAATGTGCAGTTTTTTGGCTGGAAACAATCACAACAGTGTGTGGATAGCACAATAAAATCACTTTGGTGATCACTGATTTCCGCTCGTAAAAGAGGGATTAAAGTCAGCGTCTATAGACACTCCCACTCATGAATATGCATAAGTAGGCCCATAAACAGTTTAGTTATACAGTCGCCCCTCGCTATATCGCGGTTCACCTTTCGTGGCCTCTGTGTTTTGCAGATTTTGTTTACAGTGCAATTTTGGATGCATTTATTTACAGCATATGAACGTGCATTGTGTTCTGTGTCCTGATTGGCTAATGCTTTGTTCACCCACCAGCGATACATCTACAGCGATTCACTGCCTGCTGAAGCGAGCAGCTGCGCTCCTTTTTCTCCTCTCACAAACATAAACCACCAGTGAAAAAAGCTGGTGTGATTAGCGGCTAATGCTATGCTAGCTCAGTGCTTCAGAGATAAATTTGACCTGCTACTACCACCTCCTCGCTGATTTTCCTCCATGCCAAATTCTTCCTAGTCCGGCCCCAGTTATAAAGGCCGTGTCATACAGCTCCAGGTGGTCACAGATCGGTGTCCATGTTGATGTGATGTCATCGCCAACAAAGACTCTGAATGTGTTCTGTATCAATGTCTGATCGCCAGCAGTGTGACTCTGAAGTGCTGTATGTTTGAAAACAGGTTTATGTTTTAAAACCTACGAAAGTTTGAACTTTGAGAGTGTTTAAACAAGAGAGAAATGTTCATTTCTGTCTGAGAAAAGTGTGTGGTGAGGGGTTTTACAGCCTTAAAACATGTATAATAATAGTAAAAGCTCTCGATTTACAGGTCGGTCTACGTTCCAACCCTCACCTATGGTCATGAACTTTGGGTCATGACCGAAAGGACAAGATCACGGGTACAAGCGGCCGAAATGAGTTTCCTCCGTAGGGTGGCTGGGCTCTCCCTTAGAGATAGGGTGAGAAGCTCAGTCATTCGGGAGGGGCTCAAAGTAGAGTCGCTGCTCCTCCGCATCGAGAAGAGCCAGATGAGGTGGCTCGGGCACCTAATTAGGATGCCCCTGAACGCCTCCCTAGTGAGGCGTTCAGGGCACGTCCCTCCGGAAGGAGGCCCCGGGGAGGACCCAGGACACGCTGGAGAGACTATGTCTCTCGGCTGGCATGGGAACGTCTCGGGGTCCCCCCGGAAGAGCTGGAGGAAGTGGCCGGGGAGAGGGAAGTCTGGGCCTCCCTACTGAGGATGCTGCCCCCGCGACCCGGAAACGGCTAAGCGGGAGAAGATGGATGGATAATAGTAAAAAAAATAAAACTGACTACTTCAGGGATTTCGCCTATTGTGGGTTTTTTTTAGAACGTAACCCCCACGATAAACGAGGGACTACTGTATAAAGGTTTGCTGTGGGGCCACTTTTAAGACTATTTGCCTGTTTTTGCCGCTGAGGAAATCTGGCTTGGGACTAGAACTTTGTACAAAATTTTGTGATTTTTTTTATTGCGCATGGAAAGTAGGATTTCCTCAGAAAAAGAAGAAAGAAGGAAACACACAGGTAAACAACAAGTTCCAGCACATTATGCTACCTGGCCTCCAATTATAAATATAGGTGAAAATATCAGATTATATAGTACATTTTTATCATTTGCAGCAATTAAATGTATTGAAAGATTGGTTTACTGATGTGTGTGGTTATTTTTGCACACTTTGTGTGTTTGTATTTTATTTGTGTAATGAATTAGTATTTAATTTTGTTGAGTTCTCCCTCTTTTTCCAGCCAATCACCTTAGATCATTTTTTTGCTTTAAATAGGAACTTTGAAAGAAGTCACCAGATGTCTCAGTGCTGTGTCGCAGATGGGCTGGCTGCCCTTGTAGTCTGCACTCCCCACTGCCCTTGGGGCCTATCAACGTATACGAGGAATGTATTTTAAATAGAAAAATCTGCAGCATGTTAGTGTCTGATTTTCAAAGAAGATCACACAAAATAAATGCTGTTTTGTACATTTTGAAACATTGGAAACCTGTTTTTGTTTCATTTGAATAATTAAAAAAAAGAATCCACACCTTTATAGCTCCATGACTTTCTGACAAAACACAAATCACTCTTAACAAACTATAAAAAAAGACAGATGATGTTAAAAAACTGACTTTATGTTAGCTACTTAAGACTGATACAACTATGAATAAGTATAAGAAATGACTTTAGTTAATGTTAGCTAATGATGTCGGCTATCACCAAAATCTGTGACATCAGTTGCACATTAATCTGTTTGAATAACATAGAAAATGCCTTCCAGCGGGGTGAGGTGAAAGAATTGCCATGATAAGATGCTGCATTTGATGAAGCGCATTTTAAACAATTTGAATAAATGCAATACGTGAGGGATTTCAAGCATGACATGCATGCAAGCTTCTTTTTCAGTGAACACATTAAAAAGATGACTCAATGATGCCTGTGTGGTGTGAAATGCTCGTTCCCTTAAAAAAAAGGAAAGAAATCCAACAGAGAAGCCACATGTAGCTCACTCAGAGAATATTTCACAGCCAAAAGCGTAACTGATGTTCTGGTAACAATAAAAAAAAAAAAAAAAAAAAAAAAAAAAAAAACACTATATACTCACTGAACAGTCATTGCCTGTGCAGAAATTGCTCATTAAGAAAAGTTATGGTTAGCTGCAGACTCTAATAGCTTGGTAGCCTTTACTCAAGTCAACCCCCAACATGTACAATTACACACTAAAGTCTTTACATATTTCTAAAATTGGGATATCGAATGAAGGACACAAAATCTTTTTTTTCGTAAATACTTTAAATGCGTCATTTTTTTCCATCATTTGTGACATTAAATTTATTTCACGCGTGTGGAATTTTTATACAGAAGCTCACATCACATTCGACAAGCTCTCACAGTTTGCAACATATCTACCTTCATAGAACTACTTTCTCTAGTCTGGAAGAGAGCGCTTTGGAGATCATTTTTGTGTCTGTGTTGATAAGTGAGATAGGACGGTAACTTGAAGGTAACATGGGTTTCTAGTCTGATTTAAACAATCATGTATTGTTCGCTGTATTCATATGACTTCCTAAATAACCTTTATTTCTAATCTCTGTTACTACTCTGAAGAAAAGCAGAGCCAGCATTGACCAAATGTGTTTTAAAAATTCAGCAGGGGACCCATCTGGACCGGGTGCTTTGCCTGTTGACATGCTATAAATGCATTTTGTAGTCCTTGTTAGGCTAATGGTGTATCTAAGGTGGTTTTCTGTTCTATGGTTAGCTGTGGTAAAGGTTTGAGTTATTGAGGGAAATTTTAATATCTTAGAATAGAATAGAATAGAAGAGAGTTTATTGCCATATGTACATGTTAAAAAGAACAGGTACAAGGGAATTCTTGTACATGTCCCATAGTCAGATTAAAAAAAAAAATTGCAAACAATATACATTATATGCATTTATATATATATATATATATATATATATATATATATATATACATGCTGCATATCCACATACACATATATACATACATATAGATTTTTTTCGTTAGTTAATTTTAATAATTTTCTTTTAATTAATAAAAAAAAAAATATATATATATATATATATATATTTATTTTTTTTTTGCCCTTTAAATAGTGGTACATTAACTAAATTGAAGTGGCGAATTATTCCTTCTTTATTAACTCATACATCACCTGTTTTTTCTTGTTTGTTTGTTTTTTGTTTTCTTTAGTAAAGCCAGGGAGAGATGTTAGAGTCCCTAAACAGTTGGCCGTCTATGAAAAGTTTATCTACGACCAGTGTAGAACGTCTGACTTTCTGTCACTTTTCTTTAAAAATAGGATATAGGTGTTGGGGGACTTAGACAAGGAGTGATAAGAGTCATATTAATTCATATTAATATTAAATTAAATTAATTTTTGCCAAGAGGTGCCATCTGAAATCGAGTTAAAGTGTTTATTTTTTTTTTTTTTATTTAAGTAGAGACAATACATATTAATGAACATTAAAAAAAATGTAAATATACCAGATTATAGCCAAAGGCTAATTTCCATCTGTTGTCCCTAGACAGGCTGATGTAATAAAATGTTACACTTAACAATGAAACATGGCGAGACACAAAACAATGCACAAAAGGATTACATACAGGACAAAGAACATAGGGATCATAAAATACATCAACTTTTCATTTAAATGGAACACTGGGATCAGAACAACTACACTCTCAAGAGAATAGACAGGATGCTGCAGGGCAAAGAAAAGGACATAGGAAAGAAAAGCAGTTGACTTCCACATACTCAGAGTTGGTCAGTCACAGGAGTGCATACAATAAATTTACATTATTGAGTTTCATTATCTTTTGAAAAATAAAATAAGTGCCACTGTGCATTGCAAATAGCCCTCAGTTGCCTTTTAAGAAAAAAAAAAAGGAAAAAAAGAAAAGAAAAAAATCTATTCTATAATAGAGTAGAATAGAATAGAATAGAATAGAATCAACTTTATTGGCCATGTAATGTATGTTATACACACACGAGGAATTTGACTTGGTGAACCGTGCTCTCTCTAATAATGAATAAAACATTAAATAATAACAATTAACTAGAAAAAAAAATAACATAACATAAATATAAACAGTAGAGAATAATATGTGCAAAACTAAATAAAATAATATAACACGATAAGATAATAATAATAATAATAATAATAATAATAATAATAATAATAATAATAATAATAATAATAATTGGCACCGGCAGACCCCCGCGACCCTGATAAAACGGGAATAAGCGGGTATGAAGATGGATGGATGGATAATAATAATAATAAGATAATAGTGCAGTAGTGCAGTGATGAGTAGTGCTGGTGAACATTTAAATTAAATAGTATGTACATTTACATTCTCCGTGACACATTGATCCAGGGTTATTACATGTTTAGTTCCATGGTTATTACACAGCAACAGGTCTGACACTCTTTGACTGTTTAGCGTTAATCAGAGTGACAGCCTGGGGGAAGAAACTGTTTTGGCGTGATCTGTAGCGTCTGCCGGAGGGGACCCCTCACACACTGCAGGGTGTGAGGGGTCTGCAGTGATGCTACCTGCCCGTTTCCTGACCCTGGACAGGTATAAGTCTCTGATGGAGGGCAGATTGACACCAATGATCTTTTCTGCAGTCCTGATTAACCATTGTCGTCTGTTTGTCTAGTTTGGTTGCAGATCCAAACCAGACAGTGATGGAGGTGCACAGAACAGACTGAATGATGGAGGTGTAGAACATGATCAGCAACTCCTGGGGAACTTCCTCAGCTGACACAGGAAGTACATCCTCTGCTGTGCCTTTTTCCTGGTTGTGTTAATGTATGAGGTCCACTTCAGGTCCTGTGAGATTTTGGATCCCAGAAACCTGAAGGAGTCCACAGTAGCCACTTTGCTGTTCAGAATGGTAAGGGGGGGAGTGGGGGGGGGGATTCCTCCTGAAGTCCACTGTCATCTCCAAAGTCTTGAGCGGGTTCAGTTCCAGATGGTTCTGACCAGTGGCGGCTGCTGGTCTTTCATGCAGGGGAAGCTCATTTTCTGCCTACTTCAGAAAATGTATCTGTTTATTTAAATGTGAATTTTAGTAGAATTCACATTTTGTTGTCAACAACTATTTGTAGATTATCACACACGCACGCGCGTAGCTGCTGCGCGCTGGAGTGTGAGTGTTTGGTCAAAAGTCTCACAACACAAGCAGTAACAGTCTCCACAAACACCAAAAACAGACACTAGGTTTGTCAGAAGTTAATTCGCTATGAGAGGATCAGCAAAGTCTCCGTGTCAACACAGAGCAACGGACTGAAATATTTGAAAAACCCGCCTGTGTGCTTACAACGTCATACTCTCTGATTGGCTCATTTCGCTGTCAATCAAAATTGAATTAGCCTGAGACAGATCATCCAATCATCATCCATTATTCCAGCGTCCGGAACAGACAGATCCAGCCCACTGCTCCATAGACCTCCTGTGAAGCCCGGCGTCCGATGGGCGGGACTAAGTGCGTCATAACTGAGCATTTATCCAATGAGCGTCTAGTTTGACTGCAGTGGATCAACCCCTAAATCCTATCACATTGAAGTCAATTGAAGCTGAACTTCACCACTGTTTATTAACACTGTGACGCTGCGGGAATGAAGAACGTCACGCTGTCACTGTCAGTTTCCTGTTATAAGAAGCTGATTCTGAACTAAACATACATGTGTTCTGTCATATATTTAGTCAATGAAATGTACACACAACACTACATATTTGACCACTGATTTTAGGGGAAGCTGAGGTTCCCTTGTAGTCTTAAAGCATCCGCCACTGGTTCTGACTGCACCAGAGAGCCAGCTGTTCCACCTCCCGTCTGAAGGCAGACTCGTCCCCATCCCTGATGAGACCGATGACGGTGGTGTCGTCTGCAAACTTCAGGAGTTTCACAGAGGGGTCCCCTGAGGTGCAGTCATTGGTGTAGAGGGAGAATAGAAGTGTGGAGAGAACACACCCCTGGGGGGCGCCAGTGCTGAGTGACCGGGTGCTAGATGTGATGCTTCCCAGCCTTACTTGCTGCTTCCTGTCAGTCAGGAAGTTGGTGATCCACTGACAGGTGGAGGCCGGCACTGTGAGCTGGGTGAGTTTCTGGTGAAAGATGTCCGGGATGATGGTGTTGAATGCAGAGCTGAAATACACAAACAGGATCCTAGCGTAGGTCCCTGGGGAGTTGAGGTGATGGGCTGATGCTAATGAGCTCGGGAGTGGGCGTGAAAACCTGCAGTAAAAGCTATTCAGGTCTTCAGCCAGTCTTTTGTTACCTGCAGGGTGGGGGGAGGGTTTCCTGTAGTTTGTAACTTCACGCAGGCCTTTCCTAACTTCTGAAGGGTCTTTGTCTGAGAAGCTTTGTTTTAGCTTCTCAGTGTAGCACCTCTTGGCTACTCTGATTTCCTTGGTTAGTGTGTACTTAGCCTGCTTAAACAGGTCCCAGTCCCCACTTGTGTAGGCTTCCTCCTTAGCCTGACGCAGCGTCCTAAGTTGAGGTGTGAACCAGGGTTTATTGTTGTTGTATGTGCAGAAGGTCCTGGTCTGCACACACATGTCCTCACAGAAGCTAATGTAAGATATCACCAGTGTCAGTCAGTTCATCTAGGTTGTCTGATGCAGCTTCAAAAACACTCCAATCAGGCAGTCAAAGCAGTCCTGTAACTCCTGCTTTGACTCCTCTGTCCACCTCTTTACAGTCCTTACTACAGGTTTAGCAGATTTGAACTTATGCCTGTAGGTCGGGATGAGATGAATCAGACAGTGATCAGAGAGCCCCAAAGCTGCACGGGAAACAGAGTGATATGAATCCTTTATTACAGTGTAGCAGTGGTCCAGTGTGTTAGCACCCCTGGTGGGGCACTTTATATGTTGTCTGTATTTAGGGAGTTCGTGGGTTAGATTTGCTCTGTTAAAATCCCCGAGAATGATTAGCAAGAGTCAGGATGTTTTTTCTCCACGTCTGTTATCTGGTCGGCCAGGTGCTGTAACGCCTTTGTTACGCAAGCCTGAGTTGGGATGTAAACACCGACCATAACAAACGAGGAGAACTCCCGTGGAGAATATTTTCAAGGATGGTCTGTGTGTGCGTGTATGTGTGTGTGCGCGTGCCTGTGTGTGCGTGTGGAGCAAATATCTCCCCGACGCGGAGTGAGTTTGACCTGAAACTTAGTCAACGGCTTCAAAATACCCTAAGTGTGTGTATCTGTTATTTTGGAGTAATTTGGTGTAGCAAAACACGGACAGACACACACACAGTATTTATAATAAAAATATACTAAATGAGTAAAATAAAACAAAAAACTAAACAATATTTATATGCAGAAAGGCTCCAAAAACACACAAAATTACTCCAAAAAACATACATACAGAAAAACACCCCAAACAACAACAAACATATGAAAATGACTCACAATACACAAAACTAAATATTTATACAAAAATACACAAAATAACAATAAAAATGCACAAAACTACACCAAAAAAAGATACAAAAAATGCACAAAAAGACAACAGGAAGATACAAAAATACACATAATGACTTTTTTATTATTTTCCTTCATTTTTTTATTTTTTTTATTTTTTTATACTATTATTATTATTATTATTATTATTATTATTATTATTATTATTATTATCTTGTTATTTTATCGAGTTTGCACATTCTAGTCTAACTACTGTTTATATTTTTACTTATGTTTATACTTATTATTATCTTTTCTAGTTGATTGTTTATTATTGAATGTTTTCACTATTGGAGAGAGCACAGTTGACCGAGTCAAATTCCTCGTGTGTACAACATACACTTGGCGAATAAAGATGATTCTGATTCTGATTCTGAAAAACATACATTACAGAAAAATACATCAAACAACAACAAACACATTTATCATGCAAGTGTCCCATAAAACTAAACCAGGGAAATCACACATGCTATTTTACTTTGCACCTGTAAATAAACCCCTTCATAACACTACAGAGTATGTACACCTCTTTGTACATCCAACCTTCAAACATATTCTCAATTGATCTCGCTCCTGTGGACTTCTCTTTTGAGGAAATTTTTTTTTTTTTTTTTAACTCTTCCTTATTTGGTGATTCCTTTCAAAATGTTTCTTTTCATGTTAGTTTGACCGTTCACTATTTAGACCTGGAAGTTACGACGGGACCCGAAAGTTATTGACGGGCAATGGCTGCTGTGTTGAAAGCTGCACATTTATCCCAGCATGTGTGAGAGAGAACCAACGGAGGAGATTAGAGTCCCAGGTAGAGAGTCACACACACGTCAATCAGGTGCGCTTCATTATCGATCACCGTGTACTTGACATGCGTGCAGGCGTGGGAGTGTTGAGTGTATAATAGACCACCATTTAGTTCGGTTACAGTCTGTGTCACGACATCCGTCTATAGGGTGGTAGTGACTGTAGTGTTAAGCTTTGCGTCAGATCTATGTGTTTACATGTTACGTAGATGGTGCTACATAGTGAAGGTCACCTGATTACTGCAGCTTCACTCACAACACACCTGCCACTACACCAAACTACTGAAAATAGATAAGTTTAGTGAAAGTTAGGCAGGTACACGTTGGATGGACTGAACAAAAATATGAAAATGACTCAAAATACACAAAACTAAATATTTATACAAAAAATACACAAAAGTCAACTGCACAAAACTACATAACAAAAAAAACTAAAATACACAAAATGACTCCAGAATCACACTACAATGGCAACAAAAAACAATAAGTATACAAAAAAAAGACAAAAATACACATGACTCCAAAAAACATACATTACAAAAAACACTAATAAAAAAAAAAAAAAAAACCCAGCAAACATTTATGCACAAAAACACAACAGAAAGATACACAAATACACATAATGAAAAATACACCAAACAAAAAAAGTGAGTAAAAAACAAAACAAAGAACAAACACATTTATCATGCACATGTCGCATAGAATTAAACCAGGAAAATTGCACCCACATTTTGCACTGGCAAATATACCCCTTATGCTCCCACATGAATGCATACTTCCGACGGGCACTGTACGAGTAATAATAATAAAAGTATATACATTTAAAGTGCTATAGTGCATTGCACATAGCCCTAGGTGCCTCCTTTTCTATATTTATTTATTAATTTAAAGTAATGTAGTGTATTGCACATAGCCCTAAGGTGCTTCTTTCTCTAAATTGTTTTATTTAAAGTGCTATTGTGCATTGCACACAGCCCTAACGTGCTTCCTTTTCTAATTTTGTTTATTTAAAGTGCTATAGTGCATTGCACATAGCCCTAATGTGCTTCTTTCTCTAAGATTTTTATTTAAAGTGAAACAGTGCATTGCACACAGCCCTAAGGTGCATTATAAAAATATTTAAATCACTTGTAGTCACAAGTCTGGGTTGATCTGAGCCACTCTTTTAAATGACATTTAAAGTGTTAAAGCTGGGGGTTTCCCTCACTGTGGTTAATAAACTGTTCCACTGAACGCTGCCTTTGTAGGACAGGACGTTTTGACCAAAGGTAGTTTTTCTCACGGGTACCTGACAGTCACCCCTGCTTATGGCCCTAGAGGTCCTCGAGGCAGTTGTTCTGTATTTAATGTAGTTATAAGAGGCGGTGGAGCCAACCCATGTAAGCTCTTATAAATAAGACTTACATTTTATTAAGTTTTCAAAGCTCAGTAGGTTATACTTTGAAAGAATACTGCAATGGTGGTATGTAAATGTTTTTTTGTCTGGAATTTTCAAAGGTTTTTTATAAAGCCTCTCAATTGGTTTTAGAATTGTTACACCTGTTAGAGACCAGCTGGTTATACAGTAGCTTACATGGGAAAGGATCATAGAGTGCAAAAACCTCATAGCAGCTTTATCAGTCATTGACCTTCTTATTTGGCTAAAGTTAGACAAATTGTATTTAATTATTCTTGTTATTTTCACAGGACTCTTAAAGGAGAGTGTAGAGTAGCAACACTCCTAAATACTTAAATTCCTTCACTAATGGCACTAATGACTTCTTGATCTCCAAAATACACATTGGAGCGGGTAATATTGGAGGCCTTTTTAGAAAAAAACATACAGAGTTTTCTGTGTATTTAACTGGAGACAGGAACTGATGAGCCAATTCTGAATGTGAGTTAGGGTTGATGTTCGAGTTTGAGCTGCTTCCTCAGATGTTTTTGCACTTGTGTAGATCACTGCATCGTCGGCGTATATTTGCATGTCCACACCCTTGCAAACATCTGGCAGATCATTAATGAAAAGTGAAAATAAGATGGGCCCCAGCATGGATCCATGGGGGACCCCTAGTAGACAATCCAAACAAGATGATCTCACTCCATTGACCATGGTGGCTTGTTTTCTGTTTGACAAATATGATGCCATCCATTTTAAGGCTTGTTCAGAGAAATTAAAAGATTGCAACTTTGACAGGAGTATGCTATGATTCGCTCCAACATAATTGTTTTTATCCAAACTACTTCAGATCACTTAATTAGTTATTAACACCTTTTCAACCAGGATTGTGAACTCTTGTCCAGACTAGGGATGTAACGATTAATCGTAAGGCCGTTAAAAATCGATTCATAGGTATCGCGGTTGATATCAATTTTCTGAAAATTGAATCGCAGTATATTTTTTTAACCAGCAGAGGGCGCTATCCACAAGTGTAGACGGCGGGCGGAGTCTGCTAATACTTTCTTTCTGGCCGCCTTCTACTCTTAAATATGTTAATAAATGATTCATTACCCCTTTAGCGCTGAAAGAATATCTGTAATATTACTTGAATATCTGTAAAAGTCACGTTTTTCTATTAGCTCTGTCTGCTAGCATAGCTTCTTTTCTTCACTGCTAGAATAACTACATGGCAACCGACCACTGTGTTACCAGCGCCCTCTGCTGGTCCAAACAAATATTACGTAAATCAGTGTAATCACGGTTTTTTTTTTTTTTGAAGTCCAATTGTTAAGGCACAAAATACATTTTCAGTTGCACTTTTAAAAAGAAAAAGAACTATTATGCAGTTTTGCATTGTTTATTATAGAACCAGAATTTCAATTAATAGACTTCATTTTCATTTGTTTTATTCCTTTATTTATTTCATTCAAGATTTATTTTTAGTTAAATTGCATTGTTTTGAATAGTTTATCAAGGAATTTTTTTGACAATGAAAAATAAAAGGAAAATAGTACCGTATTTTCTAGTTTTTTTCCCAAAAAAAAAATTTTGTCTACAGTCCCATTTTGTAAAATAAATCGTGAGAGAATCGTATTGTGAACCCAGTATCGTGAATCGCATCGTATCGGGAGTTGAGTGAATCGTTACATCCCTAGTCAATACTTTATACTCTCCATAACAAACCTTATGATTGTAATGTTTTCATAAACCACAGACAACTTGTCAAAGAATAAACATTTATTAATTAAACAAGTTAAAACCTACTAACACAATAAAGCTAAAAGATTGCTATGCTCACGAAACTAAGGATACATTCATATACAACTTAAAGGTAAAAAAAGCTTAGCAAAGAAAGAAAAAAAAAAAGAAAAGTTGCATGATTTCAGTGGGTGTGCGTGTGTGTGTGTGTGTGTGTGTGTGTGTGTGTGTGTGTGTGTGTGTGTGTGAGAGAGAGCGAGCTATGATAAAATCAGTGTGGAATTATGTGGCTATAGTTACTTTAGGCCGATTGGAATTTTGATCCAGAGTACCTTGGTACCGCTCAATTTCAGAAATATGTAATTAATTCAGAACACAGTTAGATTATAACCTTCAAAATGAGATGAAAGCAGAGATCATATTTTCCTGAACAGTTTGATACTAGACAAGATATGCTTTCTGTAAAATTAAATGAGAGATATTTCATAAAATAACTTAAAGAGCATCTTTAGGCAAGGCAAGGCAAATTTATTTGTATAGCGCATTTCATACACAAGGCAACTCAATGTGCTTTACATGATAAAACATTCAATTGTTGAAAATCAATAAGAACATTTAAATTCATCAGTAAAATCAATTAAAATCATCAACAAACACAGTATTTCAACAACATGACCAAAAATCTCTCTCTCAATCATATGCAGTAGAGGAAAAAAAAGTGCCTTTAACTTTGATTTAAAAATGTTCACATTGGATGCTGACTTCAGCTCTGCTGCAGTTTGTTCCACTTCTTTGCAGCATAACAACTAAACGCAGCATCACCATGGTTACTGTGATCTCTGGTCTCCACTATCTGACCTGTGTCAATAGATCTGATAGACCTGCTGGGTTCATATCTGAAAAACATGTCACTGATGTATTCTGGACCAAACCCATTCACAGATTTATACACTAGCAACATAACTTTAAAGTCTATTCTGAGGTTCACTGGGAGCCAGTTGTTATGGCAATTATTATATTCATCATCATATCGTCAAATGTGTGTTCATGTGTACAATTTGACATGTTTTAATACATGATGACTGCAATATTTTTTGCACACAACAACTGAGTCATGTTAGATTAATACAATACAGATCGTATTGTATCCACAGTGCAACTCACAGTCTCTGCTTTCAGGGTTGGGACTTTTTCTCATATCTGTATAAAGCTAAAACTGTGAAACTGTTGGTCAGTCATGTATATCCTGAGCCGGACACAAGACCTTTTGAACCATCCTGCTTAGTACCTGGCCGCCTTTACTCCTTACAGGATGGGACACTTCTTCTTTTGTACTCTTTTTCATTTAGTTTATAATAAATCCTTTTTTTTATGAAATCATCACGCTTCGACTGGACTCCATCATTCAACCAGAGCAATAAATCATGTCTCCAAATGAGGTCAACCACAAATTTGCTGTGACACAGTGTAAAGACTTTAAAACTGGAGTAATGTGCTCTGACCTCTTTGTTCTGGTTAAGACCCGAGCTGCAGCATTCTGAACCAGCTGTACCTGTTTGATGCTCTTTTGGGGGATTCCTGTCAGAAGACTCTTTCTGAGTCACTAAACCTTTCACTCTGGAGATGTTCTTTAGGTGGTAGAAGGCTGTTTTTGTGATAGATTTGATCTGACTGCTGAATGTAAGATCTGAGTCAATCAGAACACCAAGGTTTTTGACTTGGTCTTTAGCTTTTAAAGATCGAGACTCAAGATACTTTCTGACAGCAGTCCTCTTTTCCTTGTTACCAAAGACAATCACCCCGATCTTTTCATGGTTTAGTTGAAGGAAGTTTTCACTCATCCAGTAGTTTACTTCTTCTAAGCAGTCACGCAACACCTCAATGAGACCATAGTCATCTTGGTTCAGTGATAGATATAGTTGTGTGTCATCTGCGTAGCTCTGATAATCAACCTTACAGTTCTGCAAAATTTTTCCTAAAGGATGCATATAAAGGCTAAACAGAAGGGGTCCAAGAACAGAGCCCTGAGAAACCCCACAGGACATCTGTCAGATTCAAAGTTTCCAATGCTTAAAAAATAACTTTGCTCCTCCAAGTATGACTTAAACCATTGCATTACTTTTCCATTTAGTCCAACCCATGTTTGCAATCTGGGTAACAGAATTGTATGATCTACAGCAGGGGTCACCAACCTTTTTGAAACCAAGAGCTACTTCTTGGGTACTGATTAATGCGAAGGACTACCAGTTTGATACACACTTAAATAAATAAAGCGAGAAGGGGGGGGGGGGGGGGGGGGGGGGTAGTTTGCTTTTGAAAGAGAAAATGAAATAATTCAATTTCACAGTGTTCTTTTATTTGAAAAACACATATAAAGTAAAGAACAAATTCCACAGTACCCGTGCAAATGGTAAATGGTGGTAGTAGTAGAATAAATAAAATAAATAACATAAAATTAAACAAAAAAGGCATACATTGCATAAATTATCCATCAATCTATGCAATGTATGCTTGAAATAAAAATAATCAACAAAAGGAAAATTAAACATAGCCTATACAACAACGGCTATAACCATAACAGAAACACTTCCCTACACATGGTTGGATTTGATTTTCTCCCGATTTCCTCACTGACATTGTCCGGGCGGACCATCCTTCACTGAGCGTCGTTTCCGGCCGGACAATAATAACGATTACACCTCTTCTTATGCGGTGTAATCGTTATTATTATTACAACAATATTATTATTACAATGATATAATTACACCGCATAAGAAGAGGAAGAAGAGTCTTCTTCCTCTTCTTATGCGGTGTAATCGTTATTATTGTCCGGCTGGAAACGACGCTCAGTGAAGGATGGTCCGCCCGGACAATGTCGGGCAGAAATCAGGAGAAAATCGGAAGAATGGTGGCCCCGGGAGATTTTCGGGAGGTACACTGAAATTCGGGAGTTTCCCGGGAAAATCGGGAGGGTTGGCAAGTATGTATTAAACACAAAAAACACTTTACATTTTAAGTGTTTATATATATGTATTGTCATTTCTAAGTTAGATGTAAGTGTGATTTAAACAAGAATAGCTAAATAAATAAATCTATATATATAAAAGCTCACTGGTAAGTGCTGCTATTTGAGCTATTTTTAGAACAGGCCAGCGGGCGACTCATCTGGTCCTTACGGGCGACCTGGTGCCCGCGGGCACCGCGTTGGTGACCCCTGATCTACAGTGTCAAATGCAGCACTTAGATCCAACAGAATGAGAACAGATACTTTTCCGGAATCAGTGTTCAACCTTATGTCATTGATCACTTTGATCAGAGCAGTTTCAGTGCTGTGATGAGAACGAAAACCTGACTGAAATTTATCAAATATTTTGTTGAATGTTAAGAATTGACTCAGTTGGTTGAAGACCACCTTCTCAATGATCTTGGCCATGAATGGAAGGTTGCTGATTGGTCTATAGTTAGCCAGTATAGAGGCATCCAGTGTTCTCTTTTTTAACAGAGGTTTCACAGCAGCTACTTTCAGGGATTTTGGTACGGTGCCTGATTGGAATGAGCAGTTAATTATCTGACACAAATCAGTCACAATTGACTTTACAACAGTTTTAAACAAGTTTGAGGGTATTGTGTCAAGGCAACACGTTGATGAATTCAGCTGCTGAACAGGTTCCTCTATTATCTATCTTCACTGTATATGACCTTATTTTAAGAATTCCTTGAGTTCCTGTGAATCAAGATTGTGTACAAATTGCGTTTTGACATTGTACCAAACAATTATGAGTTCATTTTAGTCATGTTCCATTGATCTACTTGATCAGAGGCAACAAGAGGCCATGTGGTTCTCCACAGGGGGTCACAGAGCATGTGCTCAGAGAGAAAAAAAGGGGGGGGGGGGGGGGGTCGAAAAATTCTGGCAGGCTTTGTCTCTGTTTGAAAGGAGGAAGGCGGAAACTGTTGATTGTATATCCAGGAGTTTGTTTTCGCTGGCATACCTGATATGCTCACGGCTTGGGGTGTGGCTTGTATCGCACAGTGGACGTAATATCAGTTGATAAACAGGTCCTCTACTCTTGGTGCAAAGGCGCGTGTATGGTGTTTGCAGCAAGTAAAAGCAAGAGATGGCTTTAACTAGTAGTTTACTTAACTCAGAAACACTGTAGTTTAACAGTTACAGCAGCAGTAACAGGGCACGTTGTATGGAACATTCTAGGGCTGCATCCAAATAGTCCCTCCTATTTGCGTTCTTATCCACTGTTCCTTAACCCCGTCACGTCATCCACAGCGTCAAGGAACAGTGTTAGGAGAGGAGTTAGGAGACGGCCATCACGTTTGTTTTGACAATCAGACGCACTTCCACTAGGTGACATAATAATGTGAAGGTCTGCCGTGGTGAAAAAAACTACAAATTTCCAAAAATGGACTAAAAGCAAATTTATAACACTTTCCGCTGATTTAATCTAAAAAAAACCACAAGGTTTGAATGTAAATCAAAGGAAAGAAGGCTACAAGGCAACGAGGAACAAAAGTGAAACTAAAGAATGTCACATTGAGAATGGTTGCTCACACTCACCTTCCACTCAGAAATATGAATTATGTTGAATAAAACATAATGTGACTAAAAACGTATCTGATCCACAGTGTCTGTTTTAAGTGTCTGTAATAATCTGATAATATGGCTTACATGTAATACAATATGGGTTTAAGATTATTTATTTTAAGTTGTTCAAGTCATATTATTGCTGTTCTCTGTTACTTGTCAGCACTCGGGTGTGCGTGTCCCTGTCGCCGCAAGGAATTGCGGGTCAGCATTATCTCGTCTCCTTCGGTAAAGGATGCATCAGTGTTTCCTAGACTAAAGGAGGTTACAAAGGAAGCATTGAGTCTCTTTTCCTCAGCTTACAGAGAACTTGGACGTTCTTTTCAAATAAGGCAGGCCAACAAGGCACAACACAAAAAAGTGCTTAATCATTTGAACATGAGGTATTCTCAGCAAAACATTTTTGTTTACATAATGCAACTATACCAATAGTTCGGTAATTTTCAATTTGTATAGGTAAAGGCATAACATAGTCCTTGTGCCATTTTGGCTTGTGCTTAACTTGTGACTGTTTTTGAGAGGGTAGTAACTACTAGTGTTGTAGTAGTCGAGACCGGTCTTGGTCTCGAGACCAAATTTTAAAGTTCTCGGTCTCGTCTCGGACTCTGAAGCATTTTGACTCGGTCTTGTCTCGGACTCGGGCTGCCCGGACTCGGAATTTTCTCTCAAGACCGTTCGAGACCAGCACTAATTCCTGCTATTTTTAAACTTTTTTATAATGTGATAATAACACGGAGAAGAACGGGATAAAACAATCCTTTATTCATTCTTTAATCCACCCCATATAATGACCACAACCTTCCTTAATGTGACTGAGTGACGTGTATGACACACGTGTGTGTGTGTGTGTGTGTGTGCCTCCGGTTTCAGTTTGGACCGCGGAGCGCGAGGGAGATAGAAACTAATCACCGGTAAAAATCCCAGTAAAACTCCAGAAAACAATCACCAGTAATAAATATTATCTCCCTGGTAAAGACAGTAGCTCTAACAACTGGTAAAATGATAAACTGATAATATTACAGCAGTATGGGGACACATATACTCCGCCTCTGGGTCCTAGTGCCTGCCGTCCCGTGGAGCCTGTTACGTTTACCGAGGCATACCTGTCAAGTATCCCGTTTTGGCCAGGAAACTCCCGTATTTTACCCCTTTCCCGCCATCTTCCCGTATTAGTATTTTCCTGTAAATATCCCGTATTTTAATGTAATAATTAAAAGATGCCTTACTAAGAACTGAGAACTACCACCTGAAATGGCCTGACTTGAGTGGCAGTTCTCGCGAGATTAGTGCTGACAGCGGCAACAAACCCGGAAACAACTCAGAAGAGAGATGAATGAATGAAGACGTTCCGGCGAAAAAAAACCAAGAACTGGTGTAAATATGTTGTTAAATGTAACATAGAGTTTATCTTCCTAAAGACCATCAGGATGGGACACAGTTACACGTTCTGTTAGATTAATAACTGAGATTTTAACGTCTACCACAGCGGAAGGAACGACGTAAGTCACCATGAAAAATCAGCCAATCACAAGCGCCACAAATATACACTGCTTTATAAAGTGTTAAAGAATGTAAAGTCTGTAATAAATGTGTCTAATAAGTCATTAGTGAATACTAGAGAACAACATGAGAAATTGAAGAAAATATATAATGAAAATTAAATGTTAATGTCTAACTTAAAGACAAACAATGTGAAATTAATAATAAATATGCAATGTGTTGAGTTGTATATAAACTGTAAGTATATTAAATAAACATGTGCTTCATATACACATTTATGTTTTTATTTAGGCTGTTTTATAATTTGGGAATTAGGGCTGGGAGATATATCGAGATTCAAGATGTATCGAGATTTCTATTTTGGCGATATAGAAACTTAATATTATACAGTATATATATATATATATATATATATATATATATATATATATATATATATATATATATATACTGTATATAGATTATAGCTTATTATGTATCAAAATACTAGTTTTAGGAGTCGCTGCTTTTACTTCTCCGAACAACATGTAAAGCTCAGTTAGATGGATTAATGAGTGCACATATTGATCAGCTGTTTGTTGATAAATGTTCCTGTGTGGCATTTTAGCATCAGCAAATTTAACCCAGAATTGTCTTTCTGGTCAGACTTTATTTGATAAAATTATATAGATTTATATCATATATCACCATTTTGAGAAAATATATTGAGATTTGAGTTTTGGTCCATATTGTACAGCCCTAGTAGGAATGTTCACAGCATTTAAATGTTAATAAAGGTCGACCTCCAGATTCTAATCACATAATTTTATTTAGTAAGTGGTTGACAAGTGGGTATTTTAGATTTATTGTACACCTATTTTAAAATATAAGGGATACTGCTGGTTGGGCGGGTGGGACGGCTCGTAGTGGGCGCCAGAAATTTTCCCTTATTTTCAAATGCAAAACTTGACAGGTATGTACCGAGGTCCGTGTGTGTTTATCAAGTCTGTGTGTGTCCGTGTGAAAGTCTGCATGTTTATGGTTCTATCCATCCACTCTTTTCATTATATCCATGTCTTTTAAGGCTTTTATTAAATAGTGTTGGCTGTAATCCGGGCAGCCGCCATCTTGGATTATGTCATCACCAGCGTGTCAGTGCCGCAAGTCGCACAAGTGCAGAATGACTCAAATAACTGTAAAGAGGTCTTATATTAGTCTATTTTCTTTTTAAAGTGGTGTTTTTTTGTGGCTTTAGACTACAATTACATTTATGTGTATAATATCTCCCCTACAATATAAACAGGTTCATAATATAACTATTTTTGTTGTTTCTGTTTCCACTAATAATAATCTTTCTCAACAAGGACTATTGATTGATTTGTCACATGACTGTTCCAGGGTTTGAGTTTGTTTTATTTAGTTTCACATCTACCTGTAGCTCTATGTTTTTTAGACTGATGACAACTTGTTTGTAGTTTTATTTCAGAAAGTTTCACTTTTACAGTTACAGCTGGAAACCTTTGTTAATTGAATATCCTAGTTACATTACAGCAACCAAATTAAACTATATCAACTAAGTGAATTAATAAAAATAACCCGTGTAAAGGCTTTTTCAAATAAAAAAATTATCTTGTGAAATCTGTGACCTGTTGACCTGCACAACTCAAAGAATCGGAATCGAGAATCGTTATTTCTTGGCAGAAATACTTTTAAACACTTGCTGTACATTCAGCTGACATAAAAATCTTGTTTTCAAATATGTAGAATAATTGTGAATTTATCAGTAGCAGTAGTAGTTTTAATATTTTAGTTAATTTTTTGCAGGCACCTTTTTTGTTCGTCAAATGTATTTAAAATAAACTAAAATTAAGGGGAGAATGTTATTTAACTGTCGAACCTTGTCATAATTTTATTTATTTATATATTTTTTTAAATTGGAAAAAAAAAAAAATGATTATAGTCTTGGTCTTGGTCTCGGCTTTTCTCGGTCTTGGTCTTTGCTCGGTCTCGGCTCCCGAAAGTCTTGGTCTTGTCTTGGTCTCGGTGCATTCTGGTCTCGGGCAAGTCTAGGTCTCGGATAGTGTGGTCTTGAACACAACACTAGTAACTACCATCATCATGAGGCAAATTTAGAGTCTCACGGTTTTGTCCAGACACAGAGGAAAAAAGCGAGCAAGATGAGCAACATTCCTGGTCTTCCCATCATTAAGAAGTTAAGAGTTTGGTCCAACCCTCTTCCTCACAGTTACTGGGGCAGTAAATCTGGGGTGTACTTTAGGTACATGGTATGGTTTCCTTATCCTCACACTCTCCCCTGGGCAGAAAGAAGGTGTACGTGCTCCACGTTTAGCATCAGTGTAGCGCTGCATTTTGGTTTGTTTTATCTTAACTCCTCGATAAACAGATGCATCTTGTGATGGCACAGCAGATGGAAGGGGAAGAATATCTAGTTCGGTACACATTTTCCTACCATATAGAAGTTCATATGGTGATGTAGAGTATGTCACATGTGGTGTTGTTAGGTAGACTTGTAGCCAGTTCATAACAGTTTCCTGCCATGGTTGTGATTGTTGGATGGCAGTCTGTATGTAACTCCTGAGTGAGCGATGAAATCTCTTCACAGCTCCATTAGCAGCTAGATACACTGTAAATGCTAACATTCAAATTAATTAAATATAATAAGTGAACCAAACTCAGTTTTCATCAACTTGTTATGAACACTAGTTTTAAATAAGTAAGTAGTAATTTGGAGTTGGAGAACTTGCTTAACTTGATGTATCCTAGTTAAGTCAAATTAGAGAAATGTATTTATTGTACCCATTACATTCCCACACATGCACGTGGTCTATTTATGGATGCTCAGACAGTGTTCTTTTCAGCACCTTTTGCAATTATTGTCGGCGTTGTGGGATTACTTGAGTTTAGCACACTGATTTGGTAAGTACATATTTTACTCTTTTGTTAACCCTCGAGTTGTCTGTCTTTTGGTTGTATAGTACTGTGAGCCAGGGAGGACTGTGAATTAAATCAAAATAAAATATCACCGTGTGGGAGAAAAGGAAATAAGTCTGTATGCATGTGGAGAAGCATAAATGCACACGAAAATGGAGCTCAAATGTGCAAACTTATTTCTTTCTCTTCAGTATTGGCTTATTTGGTCAAGTACATGACTTAATTAGATGTTCACTGCTGCTCTGCGCACGTATGTCATCTCCACTTGCATGTGATTTTCTTCGTATATACTGCTTCCACGTTTGATCAACCTGCACTGATAATTTGAAGCTATTTGAAATGCATTAATCGACAACAATCAGAGGAGTGGATCACATGCCCACTGTTATTTCACCACTATAATCATAGTCTAACAGTCGAGAGTCTAGGCCTGGCTGTATATGTGGAGCTGTCTGAAATCAATCATCTGTTCAGCAATATTTCTAGTAGGGCTGTGCAATTAATCGAAATTTGATCACAATTTTAAGTATTGTGCTCAACGATTACAAAAATACTGTAACATAATCGAGAAAAAAACAATTATTATTTTGAAAATATACATATTTTTAATTTGCTGAATAAAACAAACTTTGACGATTTTGGGACATCTACAAAGAATAAAGTGTGGCACACATGAGTAAAAACAGTTATTAATACTAACTTTGAGTTATTTGATATAGGACATCACGTGCAATGTGTTTTTGTTTTGTGCAAAAGTGAACATTCTTGATTTTAACGTTTGAAGGATTTTATTTACTTTGAAAGAATATATTTTACATTGTTTTGGACAAAAAAAAAATTATGTTTTGCCTAACAAATAATTGTTTGAATAATCATGATTTCAATTATGACTAGAATATCGTGATTATTGTTTTTTCTATAACTGAGCAGCCTCACTGTCTAGAATTGTGATTCCCACAATACATGCTGCTTTATTCTATCATTGAATTTGTATCACTAACCTCTGTTATTAATAGAAGTAAATTAAATTCAGCTGAATGATAGAAATGATGAAAATCTGCATATCTGAATATGTCGTAGAGGAAATGAAGAAAAAAAATACCCAATGGCACTCAAGTCTCACAAATGATGGAGCAAACATTCCCACTGTGCAGAAGGGAGATAGTGACACAGGAACCTGATGTGCAGAGAATGGTTGAACGATGGTCATCACTCTTCACTGAGAGACAGGTAAGCTACTTCATGTCAGCCTGCCTTCCCTCATAAAGTTTCCAGCAGATCAAATGTCAGTCTGAACATATCAAGCTGTGAGGACAGAAGTCTTTTGGAATATCAACACTGTACTGTTCTCACTACGTGTTGTATACGCCCAGTATGTTAACGCAGATAAACAGCAAGCCAAACTTGAATTTACGAGCCAGGTTCAGAGCGTCTTGCTCCTTTTATTCACAAAATCTTGTGACATGAAAACTCATGCAATTACGAGTGAAACTGCAATAAAGCAAAAAACAAAATAAAATGTACACAATTAACCACTTGGTCTTCTTGCAAAAATATAAACATTTAAATCACTACTAAACCATTGAACAAATGCATCGTCATGTAGACTTGCTCACAAGATGGACAAAGTAACAATAATATTTCTGCTGTTCCACTATGTACCACAAGATGGCATTTTTTTTTACATGGCAATACAATCCAATAGCAGTATTTTCAAGCCACAAAAACGAACTCTTTAAACACACATAAAGTATCTAAAAGTTATACAATCAGGTTACTTTAGCTCTTAAACAAAGTATATACTCACAGCCATTGCTTTCTGAAGTGTAGAAGAACTTTAAACCAAGAAGATGTAGCTGCATGTTATCATCTATCCACCATTACACTGCACACTGATGCTAGCTGCATGGCAGGTTTATTACCCATGGTACCTTGCAACTCTTACAAGCTCTTTCAAAATAAAATACACCTGTGGGTAATATTAATGTGCTTTTATGCTTTGAACATTACAAACAAACACTGGAAGACAACAATTATAATCAACTCTTTTTAAGAAACAAATTAAACTATTTATTAACCTCCAGGGCAAAACAAACACACATCATCTTCATGAAAAAATAACTTGCAGTAAAATGATTTCAATAGCATTATGTGTAGTAATGTTATTTGTGTAATAATATAGTAGTGATGTATTATTCATCATAGTTTCATAAATTAAGTTCTTAAATTTGTTACAGTATAAATGGATTGATGGTCAGCTTAATGTTGCTATCCCTCTCCCTCCCTCCCCTCTCCATTTTTCAGGTTTTAATTGCAGTTTAATTGCATCGCGAGTAAGAATCTTGAAGGTGACTTCTATAAAGCCCTAGACCAACACACCCCACGCTTCATTGATCTTTTTTCAAGTCCAAAAAAGGAACTACAGGACAAAAACTGACAGACTTGATGCAGCACATGAACTGGACGGTAAGGGCCGTGTTGTGTTTTTTCAAGTTTTAAGTAATTTACACTACATCATAATTGGTGGTGGCAATGCACCATAGGCCTGTGTCACATACCAGTCACACTGCCTAGTTCTTTGCTTTGTTGCTGATGCATGCTGCTATGCAGAGCAAGCAAGACAGATGTACTCTTTTGGTGACCGTATCAGTGCTATGTACCCATGATTACACTGACTTAATCACTTCAACAATTTAAATCTGCTTTTTAAAATCCTTTCAAGCCACCTATACCAGTTGTGGACTACTCATCCAACAGGTTTTTATGTAACTCTCAGTCTGTCATTCTTAGTAACAAAAAAGAACAACAATATGTAGGCTTGGGCGGTATCCAAATTTTGATACCGTCAAACATCATCCCGATTTTACTGCGGTATACAGTTTTACCGTGACCAATAAAAAATTATGACGTAAGGCTCAGACTCAAATCTGAGTTTGAGAAGAAATCAGAGATTTTTTTTAGGCAAAATCGCCTAACCCTACTGTTAGTAACACACCCAGCGCTCCTCCGTCATATATGTAATGATAACGACAAACATTTCCACAATTATTGTGTTTTAATGATTATGAATCACGTTTCTGTTTTTTTTTTTGCATATTTCCTTTAGTAAATGCATTTTTCTGACAAAAGTGTTGTTTTCGTCTATGGAGGCTTAAGTTTTCTGTCCAATAGGCGGCCGACCTTTTGCCTGTGTGACGTTCAGAAAGTTTGGTGACTTGGCAAATAGAACTGCATTGCATTTTTTATTTTTGAATGTTTATTTCTTTAATGTTTTATTTTTTTAAATGACGGTATTGACACTGATACCATTGCATTTTGATGACACCGCGGTATACGGTATTACCGCCCAAGCCTAACAATATGGTTGTTTGTACATTTCAAGTGAGAGATTTTTCTGCTTAATGTATGAGCCGGGGCATTTCATTTGAGATTTAATTAAAATGTTGAGCTTGTATTAACACAATAAAATGTTTACGGGGAAGGCGGGATGTGTAAAATGAGATATTTAAATAATACCAATTATACTAACAAAATTAAAGCCCTGTCTCTAATATAAGCCTGCGCTATTAGAGTAAATATAGAACAGTATATCAACACATATTCCCCCCACCCCTCAAAATGCTACAAAGTTCTTAATTCGTCTGTCCTGTGTATTTTTAGTCACCAGATGTGACAGCACTTTGCTCCGTTGTCCTCAAAGACCTTCCTATTCTACTCTGTGATGACTCCAGTGAAGTCTACAAAACTTTCTATGTAAGTAACATATTGAAAGAAGAAACATATTCAATGTATTGTCGAATCATATTTACTATATTTAAAATATAATTATTTTCAGTTGATCAGAATCAGGTGGATTCTGTTCTCACTCATAAATGATGAGAATCTAACAGGGTTCCCACTCCACGGTTATCAAATTCATGGAAAAGTTACTGAATTTAAAAAAAAATATTTTCCAGTCTTGAAAGTCATGGAATAGTTTAAGTATTTTGGAAATACAGCCTATTTTAATAGGCCTTGTGTGTACATTGCGTATATTTTGGAAAGGTTTTGAAAAAACATTGTGAAAAAAAAGAACGCTGAAATAAGGATGTAAATTCTCATTTCTCACTCTGAACAACCTTCAGTCTACAGAATTAAAATACAATGTGAGTTAATTTGGGGTTGCACCAGGGGATTTTTTTTACCCCAAAAGAAGGCCAGATTCAAAAGATAGTTGTGTGCTTCTTTTGCAGGATACAGCGAAAGAAGAGGAAGTTGCGGTGCTGACTGTTGTCAACAAAGATGCTCAGCAGCAGGGTCTGAATGCAGTGCAGCTCCAGCCCAGACTTTCCCCAGGCAGGCTGCCTCATATTTGGGCTTATATACAAAAAAAAAAAAAAAAAAAAATATATACCCTTCACTGAGATTACCCAAAATGCAAGACAAACACACTCAAGTTTATTCAAGCAGTCGTGCTTAGATTGGGAAACAAAACCCTCCCTCCAAAACTGCTTGGTCTGAAAAACTATCAACTGAACTCAAAAACTCAAAGATTTAGTAAGAATATTTCTATTCAAAATTTCTAATTTTAATTGTTTACTGTTCTAGGTATAATGTTGAATAATGTATTTGTAGTATTTGAAAAAATAGTTATAATTTTATCCATGTTGCGCAAATGATGAAACCAGTGTTGATTGTGGTTCCAGTCTTGATCACTATTATCAGAGAAATCTGACCCGTTAGTTTTACCAGAGCTCAAGCTCATGTTTTTATTTTGAAGGAAGGAAGAACAGCATTTTTTTTTTGTTAATGTGCTTTACTCAAGAAGTATAGACACCAAACATAACCCTAAGCTATTTAGGTAAAAACAATTATTTTATAAAGATTCTCTGAGATTTATTTCTTTAACGGTTTTTTTTCTCCAAAACTAGAACATGTTACCAGGTCAGTAACAGTTTTTAATTCAATTGCTAATGTTTAATTCAAAATATGTAATACATACTCAAAACTGACTTGTTCTGCTGATAAATAGTTGTTTTCTTAAATTACTGTACAAACTGATCATTCTAAAATGTACAATTTAGAATGGAATGTTAAGTATGTTTGTAATCAAAATGCTGATTGCTCACTTCATACCGAACATTAAAAGGATCTTCCACTGTTTTAAAAAATGTGGCCTAAAACCTTTGAAATGTCCTTATTAGTAGATCTATGTCTAACAAAACACATTATTTTGACCATATTTGTTTTATTAACTTTTAAAAATGGGACTACTTTATCATTTTACTACCTGTGCGCCGCCATCTTGAAATCACGTGATTGATGATGTGGTTAGCCCCGGTTAGCCCATTGTGTTCTATTGAAGTGAATTATTAAGTATCATTTAGCAGCTTTTTAGTCAAAATAACAACTTCTGCAGCTTTGGGTTGCTCCAAAACATCAGTAAGGACATTTCAAAGGTTTTAGGCCACATTTGTAAAAACAGTGGAGGATTCCTTTAACAGAACAGTCTTCAGCCTGTCAAGTGCCAATGTGTCCTAAATGCATTGTTGAGCATTTTAAAATACATTTTAATTCCAATGTTAATCCATTGAGTTTTTTGGGGGTCATTACTGTTAATGTGTTGTTATATCCTGCTCTATTCTATTGTAGAATTGTTTTAAGTCAAGAAAATTAAATTGAACCGAATATGATGAAAAAATAAAGAGATCTAAGCTATCACTTGAATACTGAGAGCTCACAACAAATAAATTATTGTAATCTAATGTAATTAAGATAATTTGAGTACTGCAAACTTAAAATAAACAAGTTACTGTAATTCAATTATTTAGGTTAATTTAAGTGCTTCAAACTCACAAAAATTAAGTTAATCAAATCTAATTCATTTACGTCCACATAAATTACTTTTTTTAAGGCAGCAAGTTTGCATATTTTTTTCTAGTAAAGTCAACTGATTATATTTTAAAGTGTAGTAGATTGAAGTTCTGTTGTGTAATATCCCACTGTTGTGCAGTAATGAAGCAAAAGATGCAGACGTGAACTGTGGACCATTATCAGTAACAATGACAATGGTCTCGGGATTACCATGACAACTGAAGAAGGAAGTGAGGAAGCGAATAACGTCATCAGCAGTGGCAGTGTGTGAAAAAGCTAATACAGGCCACTTGGAATAATAGTCTGTCAGTGTGATAGCAAACCTGCAGGGGGGAGCAGCTGTATCAAAGGGTCCAACAATATCAAGGCCAAGCTTTTTCCACGGTTTATCTGGAAGCGGGACAGGTTGGAGAGGTGCAGGGTGAGTACAGGCTGTTTTATCATTAGACTGGCAAAGAACACGAGAAGCTATGCAAGCCTGTACATGAATCAATCTTCGGTCACCAGTCCAGCTCACGCAGGCACTGCTTCGTGCGTATGATCCCCTGATGACATTTGTGTTCTGTTGTTCTGAGATCTTCAAATCGCCTCAAAAACTCACCATGCAGTACTCCTAACATAGATGAGTACCTGCGGAGGTGATCATCTGATGGTGTGACTTCCTTCAGGGTTTGCATGTCAGTGAAATTGTTGCTCTCCAGTTGCCTTGAAAGAAACTGTAACTTGGCCATGAAAGCCTTCACCAGGTTGTGCATTTCATGGACGAAAAAGCCCTTGCTTTGCAGTTTGGGGTTCAGTGCAGTCACGTCAACAGCAAATGCAAAATCTGTCATTCATTTCTCATCTGAGAGCTCTGGGATGTCTTTGCCTTTCTTCTCACAAAACTCTTAGATCTCTGCTTTCAGTTCCCAGACTCTTTTTAGGACTTTGCCGAGGCTGAGCCATCAGATAGCTGTGTGATAGCTAATGTCACCATGTTCAGTCTCGTGTTCCTCTAAAAGTGCAACAAACTGCCTGTGATTCAAAGCTCGTGCCCTGATGAAGTCCACTATTTTATTTACAACATTAATCACATGGTCAATTTTAAGCACTGACTTGCACAACACATGCTGATATAAAATACAATGCAAAAATACCACTTTCTGATCTGCGTTGATTTCACTCACTTTATCTTGCATACGTTTCAACAGCTCGACATTTTTCCCTGTTAGATTTTGAAGAAGGACTCATTTTATCGCTGCTTAGTGCAGAAAGAACCTGCTGAGGAAATGTACTGGTCTGTTGCAAGATGGGTGAAATGTGCTTTAATTTTTACAGTGTTAAAAATATCCTGTACCTTAGTCCTATTTGCCCCAAAGACACTCCATTCCACAATAGGCCAAAGCCACCCATCCATCCATCAATTTTCTGACACTTGTTTCTGTTTTCAGGTTTGGGGTGTCTGCTAGTGCCTATCTCTAGCTCTCAATGGGTGTAAGGCAGGGGTACACCCTGGACAGGGCGCCAGTCCATTGCAGGCCAAAGCCGTTCTTGCAATTATTGGCCTACATCTTGTGTTAGGCCAGGCTTGGTAAGTTATTTTTATTGGAAGTGCCGTATTATTATTATAAATCCTCAAAGTTGAGGAGGATAGAATGGGATCTGATGAATGACTGTGAAACTGTGTAAACGCTCTCACGTCCTGGCAGGGATGTACACAGGCGTTATGATGACTTGTGACAACTCCCTCAGCAGTTATTATGGCCTCATACTGACTGCCAGTAGCTGCACATCTGCTGTGTGGCACTGCTTTTTAACAGTGATGTGCCCACAGCTACACCAGCTCTCATTTATATTCTAAACAACTTACAGGAACACATGTTGTGCTGTCAAGCCCTCAGCTATGAATAGTGCAGTTGTATATTCTCTTTTGGTTTGTGTACAAAGTATCCCAATTAGTCAGTATTTTCTGCCTTGTCCTGTAACGTAATGTTGCTCATAAATGTCCAGTTTTCAGGGCTTCCATTGAATTCAGGAGGTAAACACCGTTGGATGCGATCCAACCTTTAAGTAAGTGGCAAAGTTATGTTAATCAAAAGAAAGAGGAATTCCAACATCTCGAACAGAGAAAAAAAGCTCTCATAAAATAGAAAAAGTTATTCCATTCATAATTAATTCTGACCAAACCGCATTCATTAAAGGAACTCATCCAAGAACATATGTAGATTGTCCAATTTAGTACATTACTCAGCCACACATCATCGTAAATCAATCATAGCCACCTTAGTTGCAGAAAAAGCTTTTGACAGAGTAAGCTGGTCCTTTCTCATTAACACCCTCCAAAGATTTGGCACAAAACTTCACTTTGCACTGGGGGACCAGGCAAGGGTGCCCACTCTCCCCCTCTCTGTTTATCATACTCATAGAAACCTTAGCAGCAGTTATCCATCAGAACGTCCACATAACTGGAATCCAAACCCCCAACATGCACCATAAAATTAGTCTCTATGCAGATGATATATTAATTTTCATTCATAATCCACAACCATCACTACAGTAAGTTATCAAAGTTATAAGATAATTTTCCCATATATCTGACTACTCTATCAACTAGAACAAATTGTCCATACTCCCATTAAACGTCAACAGTCTGGATGTGGCATCCCATACAACACCTATCTCCCTATGCACAGGTCACATTACCCCTTTAGGCATCCACATCTCCACCAGGCTGTCAGAGCAAATCAAGCTGCATTCTTCAAAACAACAAATGATGATCTCAAACGATGGATAAACCTCCCACTATCCACCTTAGGCTGAATAGCAACAGTTAAGATGATAATCCTCTCCAAAATCAACTATCAACTATCAATGATTCCGACCAGTGCCGACCCAGGTCACAGAGGTATTGCACAAAGAAACTATTTAGTAAAAATAGTGTGATTTTCTATGGTGGTGTTTTATAAAGCAGCTTTAATCAACACAAGCTACAAAAGCCCCATCCATTGTATGGGGATTTGTCTAAAAAATATTTACAAATACATCCACAGTTTTCACGTGTTTTACAGATGCACAAATATATCCACAATTTACACGTGTTTTACCATGTATGTGTGTGTATTTATCATGAAGGATCATGTGTAAATCTTCAATTGTGCTCATGAATTGTATAAAGTACGTTTGTGGATCGACCGGTGTGTGCATTTATTTTTTAGACAAACATAAGTCACCTTTGCTCAGATTCACACACACTGTCAACCAAGTGTTGTAGTTTTTTTTTTTTTTTGTCTGCACATGCTGTCAAAGGTCAACACTACAAGAAGTGCGATTCAAGGAAGAGAAATGGAAGGGTGGGGAAGAGTTGATTACTGTAAAGTGAGAGTGAGATGTGAAGTTGTTGGCGTGAGGCTTAACTATAATGGTGGTGGCTGTGGGCAGAGGGAAGGAGTGAGTGGTAATACCTGAAACAGGTATTTGGGATCAACGTGTCTAAAGTTAAGCCCACTACAAGTTTTATCCCACAGTCCAAGGCATGCTAGTGCATCGTAGACCAATGTATGTGCAAGATACTGCCACTGTAAACCCAACCCAGGCAAGCCCCCTCCCCGGCCGAGCAGCCCTCCAGACGCCCCCAAGACACCAAGCCGAGAGGCAGCCACCGCCCCCCACACACACACCCGAGAAAGCACCTAGAAGCCGAGGAGCCGGCGCACTCCGCCACCGCCCCCAACTCCCCAACCCCAAGGCGTTGGTGTTAGTAAAGAGTGGTGCTGGCAGTTCGCTTGCAGGCTAGATCATTAGGCTAAGAAATCAAGATTAAATGCAGTTAAAAAAGGAGTCCAGCGCTCCTCAAAGCAGGTTATTTTATTTTTTCTGAGAGCTGACATCTTTTCCATGGAAATATATTCGATGAGGAGATTTTGCCATTGGTTTATGTTTAAGGACTTTTTTTTATCTTTCCAATTCCCTAATATTGTTTTTTTTGCTATGGTGAGTGTCGTGGGGAACAGAGCCATAAGGCATGTAAATAAGAATCAATAGTTCCCTGGGTGCACTGGGAGCAGATGTCTGTTGGGGAGAAGCCCATTTGATACATTTTCTGTTGGGTAATGTGAGATCTGTGGAGGACTTTGTATTGAATTAGCTGAAGGTTTGTGTTTTTTGTCATCTCAAAAGTATTACAACAAATTTCTGTCCAGAAATTGGTGTTCGTGGAGATTGAAAGTTCAGCTTCTCATTTAGCGATTGGTAAGTGATTAGAGTTAATGTTCGAGAGTGCTCTATATATTTTTGAGAGTTTTTTTTGATTTTGTTGAGATTTTCTTCATATATATGGCCAGTTCTGGAGGTTGTAAGGTAATTGGATCGACAGAAGTGTTTTTCTTGATTGTTTCTGTTACTTGTAAGTACTGTAAAAAAAATACTTTTATTCATATTGAATGTTTGGATTAGATTGTTATATGTCATGAGCTTGTTATTTTGAAAGAGGTCCTGGAGATGAGTGATTCCACTTTCTTCCCATATCTTCAGATAGAGCAGTGTTTTTTTAATTCTAAAGTCGGGGTTGTGCCAGATTGGAGACAACATGCTAGTTTTTAATTAAATATTCGTAATGTCCAAAGCTTTCCACCATGCAGTCAGGGTGGAGGCAATCAGTGGGTTTTTCAAACAGTTGTGACATTTGAGGGTCGTAGTGATAAAAGGGAGATCAGAGAGTTTAATATGTTTGCAGTCTAGCTGTTCTATTTCTATTTCTATTTCTTGTGTTGAAGTATTCTTTTTGTTTTTGCCATTCTGTTAAGTATAATATTTGGTTTGCTAAGTAATAATGCATAAAGTTAGGGGCTTCTAAACCACCCTCGCTTTTATTTTTTTGGAGGGTTGAAACACTTATTTTAGGTTTTTTATTCCTAGCATAGAATTTTGTAATTGCAGAATCTAATCTTTGGAAGCATTTGTTGGTGGTTTCAGTGGCATCATAGAGAACAAATAGTTTATTTTAGGTAAGATTTTCATTTTAACTGAAGCTATTCTGCCAAGGAGTGAGATGGGGAGATTGTTCCATCTTCGCAGATCATCTGTGACTTTATCCAACAGCGAATCCAGGTGCAGTTTAATTAATTCATTTAAGTTTGGTGATATATTTAAGCCTAGATATTTAATTGTATTTGTGGGGGAGGGGTATTGTTGGTTTTGGCTTACTGGGTTCCATGAATTTTTTGTTAAAGGGAGGATTGATGATTTTGACCAGTTAATGGAATAGTCTGATAATTTAGAGAAGCTGTTTATTAGTTTAAATCAGAATCAGAATCAACTTTATTGACCAAGTAATGTATTGAATACACACAAGGAATTTGTCTTGGTGAACTGTGCTCTCTCTGATAGTGTAAACATTAAATAATAACAATCAACTAGAATAAATAAAAATATATAAAAAAGAAGTATAAACATAAATATAAAGAGTTGTTAGACTAATATGTGCAAACTAAATAAAATAACAAGATAATAATAATAATAATAATAATAATAATAATAATAATAATAATAATAATAATAATAATAATAATAATAATAATAATAATGAAATGAAATAAAAATACAATAATAATAATAAGATAATAGTGCAGTAGTGCATTGATGAGTAGTGCAGGTGAACATTTAAATGAAAATATTATGTCCATGAACATTCTCAGTGACAGGTTGATCCAGGGTTGTTATGTTTAGTTCCATGGTTATTTCACAGTAACAGAAACAGGTCTGACACTCTATGACTGTTTAGAGTTGATCAGAGTGACAGCCTGGGGGAAGAAACTGTTTTTATGGCGGGTAGTTTTGGCTTACAGTGATCTGTAGCGTCTGCCGGAGGGGAGGAGTTTAAACAGGTTGTGTGCAGGGTGTGAGGGGTCTGCAGTGATGCTACCTGCCCGTTTCCTGACCCTGGACAGGTATAAGTCTTGGATGGAGGGCAGATCAACACCAATGATCTTTTCTGCAGTCCTGATTATCCTTTGTCGTCTGTGTCTGTCTAGTTTGGTTGTAGATCCAAACCAGACGGTGATGGAGGTGCACAGAACAGACTGAATGATGGAGGTGTAGAACATGATCAGCAGCTCCTGGGGCAGGTTGAACTTCCTCAGCTGACGCAGGAAGTACATCCTCTGCTGTGCCTTTTTCCTGGTTGTGTCTATGTGGGAGGTCCACTTCAGGTCCTGTGAGATTGTGGATCCCAGGAACTTGAAGGAGTCCACGGTAGCCACTTTGCTATTCAGAATGGTAAGGGGGGAGTGGGGGGGATTTCTCCTGAAGTCCACTGTCATCTCCACAGTCTTGAGTGGGTTCAGTTCCAGATGGTTCTGACTGCACCAGAGAGCCAGCTGTTCCACCTCCATCCCTGATGAGACCGATGACGGTGGTGTCGTCTGCAAACTTCAGGAGTTTCACTTCTAATACTTCTTCTAATACTTCTTCTAATGAGGATTGGGGTTCTTCCAAATAGAGTAAAATATCATCCGCATAAAGATTAATTTTGTGTTCTGAGATGGATGAGTGGATTCCTTTAATAACAGTATTCTGACGTACAGCTGGTGCAAGAGGTTCAACAAATATTGCAAAAAGCAAAGGTGAGAGTGGGCAACCTTGTCTCGTTCCCCTCTGCAGTGTGAAGCTTTGGGATGTTATTTTGTTTGTGGTTACTGAGGCCTTAGGTTTAGTGTACAGGGTGAGATACATTGTATGAATGATTCTCCAAAGCCAAATTTGCCAAAGACAGCTAGGAGGAATGACCAGTTGACTCTATCGAATGTTTTTTCTGCGTCGAGTGACAAGATTATTGTTTACTTTTTAGAGTTTTGTGCCATGTTGATGAAATTAAACAGTCTTCTAACATTGTCTGTGGAGTGTCTATTTTTAATGAATCCTGTCTGGTCTTGGTATATAATTGACTGTACTACTTTCTCTAACCTGGAAGTGAGTGCTTTGGAAATTATTTTTAGGTCTGTGTTAATAAGTGAAATGGGACGGTAACTTGAGGGTAACATGGGGTTTTTGTCTGGTTTAAGTAATAATTTAATGTTAGCTGTATTCATGTGACCTCCTACATAACCTTTATTTTTAATCTCTGTTACTACTCTGAAAAAAAGCGGAGCCAGCATTGACCAGAAATGTTTTAAGAATTCGGCAGGGAACCCATCTGGACCGGGTGCTTTGCCTGTTGACATGCTATCCAAAGCATTTTGTAATTCTTGTAAGCTTAATGGTGAGTCTAAAGTGGTTTTCTGATCTATGGTGAGCTGTGGTAGGTTTAAGTTATTGAGGAAGGTTTTAATATCTTCAGGGTCAGGGTTTAAGTTAGATGAGTATAGATTTTGATAATAATCATGAAAAACCTTATTAATGTCCTGAGGTAAGTTTAAAGTTTGACCTGAATTTTCAGAAATTGCCGCTATAAAGGAATTTTCTTTGTTGTGTTTGAGCTGATTTGCTAAATATCCAAAATAATTTTTGTATTTTGGAGATTTTTGAATAAAAGTCGGGTTAGCTGCGTATTCATCTGTAAGTTTCTTAATTTTTTCTTCAATCGTTTTTTTATTTCTGCTATCTGTTCCTGTTTTTTCTTGTAAGAAGAGTATGATATAATCTTCCCTCTGATGACAGCCTTGCCGGTTTCCCAAAGTAAGGACGGTGACATTTCCAGAGAATTGTTTGTTAATAGAAAGTCCTCCCATTCTTTTCTTATAATTCGGTCGTCATTATTGGGGGCATAGAGATCTAGAATTGTGAAACATTTATTGTAGATTACCATTTTGATAATAATAATATATCTACCCTCTGGGTCTATGGTGGAGTTGATTATGTTAAAGAGTAATCTTTTGTTGAAAAGAACAGACTCCTCTTTGTTTGGAATTGAAACATGAATTACATATCTTGCTAAAATTTGAGTCTGTCAGAGATTTTTCTTCTGATTTAAGTAAGTGAGTTTCTTGAAAGAAGACAATGTCTGCATTTAATCTCGATACATAATCAAATATCTTAATCTTTTTAGCCTGCGAGCGAATGCCACGCACATTCCAGGATATTATTGAAAAGTGAGACATAGAAAATAATGGTGATTAGTCCATACAAATGTAAGCATAACCTGAACTGTCGCTGGGCAACACGGACTTTCAACTCCCTCCAAAGATTTTCTATGGAGTTGAGATCTGGAGACTGGCTAGGCCACTCCAGAACCTTGAAATGCTTCTTACGAAGCCACTCCTTTGTTGCCCGGGTGGTGTGTTTGGGATCATTGTCGTGCTGAAAGACCCAGCCACGTTTCATCTTCAGTGCCCTTGCTGATGGAAGGAGGTTTTCACTCAAAATCTCACGATACATGGCCCAATTCATACTTTCTTTTACACAGATCAGTCGTCCTGGTCCCTTTGCAGAGAAACAGCCCAAAAGCATTACATTACCACCCCATGCTTTACAATAGGTATGGTGTTCTTTCTCCTCCAAACACGAGTTGTTTTTACCAAAAAGTTCTATTTTGGTTTTATCTGACCATATGACATTTGCCCAATCCTCTTCTGGATCATCCAAACTCTCTCTAGCAAACTTCAGACGGTCCCGGACATGTACTGGCTTAAGCAGGGGGATACGTCTGGCCCTGCAGGATTCGAGTCCCTGGTGGCGTAGTGTGTTACTGATGGTAGCCTTTGTTACTTTGGTCCCAGCTCTCTGCAGGTCATTCACTAGATCCCCCTGTGTGGTTCTGGGATTTTTGCTCACAGTTCTTGTGATCATTTTGACCCCACGGGGTGAGATTATCAGTGGTCTTGTATGTCTTCCATTTTCTAATAATTGCTCCCACAGTTGATTTCTTTACACCAAGCTGCTTACCTATTGCAGATTCAGTCTTCCCAGCCTGGTGCAGGTCTACAATTTTGTTTCTGGTGTCCTTTGACAGCTCTTTGGTCTTGCTCCCAATTTCAGTTTTAATTTACACCAAAAAACCGTGACGTTTCGGGCTGACCGCCCTTCATCAGGCATGAGTTGCAGCTTTTAGGCACACCTATTTTTGTAGTGTGCATGATTGAACAGGGTAGTCACATGATACATGTCAGCCATAGTGAATGGACATTTATCTTGTATATATATATATATATATACAGTCGCCATGTGTACTAACTTTATACACTACATATACACAAAAATATACACTACATATATACAAAAATAAACACTACATATATACAAAAATATACACTATATATATTTAAAACATTTTTTTACACTATTTACAAATATAACATTCAGGAGTCCATCACTGGGTCAGGAGCCAAAGCAGTTGAACCCTCACGTCAACCCTGTGGCGATGAAGCTGGTATGTGGGTCTCAATGCCAGCTACTGGAAGTTTCCCCTCTCCGGCCGGCGTGGGGAAAGAGATGGAGTGCACCGAGAAGGAGAACCTCACCTCCCATTTCGGCTGGCGTGTCTTGGAAGGAGGGGGTGCTCCACAGCTTCGATCCTCCATCCGTAGTGGCAAGAAGCCCGCAGCGGCATCCCGGTGTATCTGCTCCTGAGGCAACCAGTCGCTGGTCCTGTATCCACTCCGATATCTGCGTTGTGGAGAACGGCCCCTTGGCTGATCATCCCTCTGGAAATCTCTGTCGACAGACCTGCAACCAACTCTGCCACAGTCACAGTGACAGACAGGCCGCTAGTCTCTGTGTGTCCGTGGGTCTCCCCGGAAGGATGGACTATGACCACCACGCTCATCCTCACATTGCTGTGCCTTCAGGGTTCTCACTTCCATCTGTAAGCTGTCCATCCTGGATGTGAGTCATTCCACAGCATGGAAGAGCTTCTCTGCAGCATCAGAGTTGGCGCCCACAACACCATAGAGAGAGGACACCACAGCAACATGAGATGGAGAAAAAGGTGCAGCAGTTACGGTTGCTTTCAGGGACAGCCTGACCCGCTCACAGTGACCAGCTCAGTGCCTCCTCCATGTCAGTCACTTCTTGCTCATGGCATTTAGCTTGAAGAGCAGGATCAAGTCCAGCAAGAAAACGCCTGAATTTCTCACCATCCAGTGCAGCTTTGTCATAGTTTGGAAATGCCTCTGCCACAAGCCTGGAGATGTCAGCAGCATAAACCACCAAACTTTCATCCACCTGGCGAGGTCTTGCAGATACACACGTCTGAAAGTATAATAGGAACTGCTTCTGTCCAAAAGCCTACTTTAATCTCTCTTTCATCCATTCAAAGTCACACTGTACATCCGGGGGAAAGCTATCCCACAACAGAAAAGCTGCTCCATCCAGTCTAGTTGGCAGAAGATTCACCAAATTAGCATGAAAAATCCAGCGGCCTGCGCGTCCCATCTAGGCGTGCATCGCGGCTTTAAACTACTTAATCCATGTGCTAAATGGCTTCTGGTCGTCCCCACAAAATGGCGGTGGGAGCTCCACTTTAACACCACTCACGTCAGCAGCCCATGAAGCAGCAGGTTTGGAATAATCCTCATCCATGTCACAGTCCAACGTTTCAGGCTTCCACGTCAAAAACATGCTGTTTCCCGGGCTAACACAAGCACTGCTAGCCAGAAAAAAATCCGACTAGGAAGTCCAGTAATTGTCCACAAAATAAACAGTCAAAGCCAGCACACTCTCCAGTTACCGCTTCCACCAATGTAACGTCCGAGTTATAGGGGCTCTAACTTGCTGTGGAAGACAAGAACACACGACTTATGCTCTTGGAGCGCCAGGACGGATGCCTCTGTTTATTTATCTTTACACAACACCTCCTGTAACCACAGGACGCATACTGATGACGTCACTCACATACAAGGCGCATCATAACAGCACAGCACCAATTGTATTGTTAGCCTCTCTGGTAGCTAGCCTGATGCAGTGTATGTGTGTGCACGAATGTTTGAGTGCGTGTTTGTGTGCTCGCGCATGCAAGTGTTTGAGTAGGTTTATGTGCATGCACTCGCACGAGTGTTTTTTTTTAATTTTAGTTTCATCAGCTTAAGCAGGATTTAATTGTGCTTTATATATAGACTTAACTTGTACACAATGGTGGTAATAGTTTAAAGATAAAGTCTGGTCTGTAATGCAGTGAGGCTGGGTTAATTACATTTAGATTGAGGTTAAAGTAATTTATCACATCTACTTAGATTTGTTTGATTTTTTTAAGGTACTTGATGTGTTAGTGTATGTGTGTTTTGTTCTTTGGGGTACTAACTTGCCTTAACCTAATCCTGCAAATAAAAAGTTATTCATTTAGTTGTTGTAAATTGTGCTATAACACATACTAATGCTATACTATCTTTCTCATTTCATCAGAAAACATCAAACAATGACAGACTTCATGATGATAAACACAGAGAGAAGCTGTGACTGAGATCATCCTCTACATGATGATCACTGACATGAGGCCTGTGTCCATAGATGAAGATGAAGTTTCACTACAATCATCCTCATCTTTAATCCAGGTCACATTCTGCCCTCAACGACACATTTTACATTTTACAAAGCTCAGGACGTTGCGGAGTCTAGGGTACGGCAGAGGGTACTGATGAGCAAAGTGGCACAAGGAAGAGCTGGCCTGGGTAGTGGTAGAACTCACTTTAATAAAGCAAAGAAGAGAGAGAGGAGGGCGCTGATCCTCGAGGAGGTGCGAGCAGGACTAGAGGAGAAGCGGGCCAGCCAGATGGTGGGAATGCGGCAGCAGGGAGCCTGGATGAGATGGGAGCAAGCGCTGGAGCGTAAGATCACATGGACCGAGCTGTGGAAAGCTGAGCCCCACCGAATCAAATTCTTGATCCAGGCGGTTTATGACGTGCTGCCTAGCCCATCCAACCTTTGCATCTGGGGGAAGGCAGAGACACCGGCTTGCCCCCTCTGCCAGAGGAGAGGAACCTTGGAGCACATCCTCAGCTGCTGTTCGAAAGCCCTGGGTGAAGGGCGCTACCGCTGGAGACACGGCCAGGTCCTTAAGGCAATAGCTAATTCCATCTGCTGCGGGATTAGCCACAGCAAGAGCCTTCGCCCAGTGAAGAAGAGCATTACTTTCGTCAGAGCTGGGGAGAAGGTTGCAGTGACCACCCAAAATACCTCCCCTGGCCTGTTGGCAACGGCGCGTGATTGGGTGCTAAAGGTTGACCTGGGGAAGCAACTAAAGTTCCCCGAAGAGGTCGCAAAAACAACTTTGAGGCCAGACATTGTGATTACTTCAGTAGCCACCAAGCAGGTAGTTCTTCTGGAGCTTACTGTGCCGTGGGAGGACCGGATGGAGGAGGCCCATGAGAGGAAGAGGGCTAAGTACTCCGAGCTAGTGGAGGAGTGCGGGAGCAATGGTTGGCGGGCAAGATGCCAACCCATTGAAGTAGGATGCAGAGGATTTGCGGGCCAGTCTCTCTGCAGGGCCTACAAGATGCTGGGTATTGCTGGAGCCAGCCAGCGAAAGGCCATCAAGTTGGCCACAGATGCAGCAGAAGTGGCATCAAGGTGGCTGTGGATCAGAAGAGGAGAGGAGTGGCACGTAGGGTAGCGCTACCTGGGCACAAGCTGGGGCTTGATCAACCCCAGTTGGGTCGCCTGGAGGAGGGGGTCTGATTGTTGAAAGACCCGAAACCCCCTGTGATCCCAGGTTACATCACTGATGATGTGTCCAGGGGCACCACAAGGTGTATTTGAGAACTGTTTTACTGGAACCACCAGTGACTACCAGGAATAGTCTGGTTGACGACCAAGTACAGATTGGTGACAGCTGGAGAGACAGTGGACAGCCCGGAAAGACGGCACCGGGGCAGTCAGGGGTAGCATCCCGAGCTGCATCTTCTGAGAGGAAGAAACCCACATCAAGCTACAGATCGACCTACAAGAGAGATACCCCCAGGGATTCCCGAGAGGGGGGGGTGGAAGAGAATCCCATCGGACGGATCAAACGATAACGACACATAGCAATGGTAACACGACAACGACTATGGAATGTATATGTGGCAAGAGATGCAAGAACCGACATGGCCTGCGGATCCACCAGGCCAAGATGAAGTGTGTGCAAAAGGAGTCAGAGTCACAGCGCGCAGGAACTACGCCTGGTGAGACGCCGGAGGAGCCTGGCCCGGAGTCACCCCACAGTGCCCGGAGCCTCCACGTGACGCTGGCACCAGATGTGCATGGGACATCAGAACATCGTCGGGTGAAGTGGCCCCAAGCTAGCAAGGAGAAGGAGTGGCTCCAATTCGATGAAGTTGCAGACACCATTCTTGAAGCAACTGTTAAAGGGGAGGCTGACCGACGCCTCAAGGCGATGACGACAATCATCATGAGCTTAGCAGTAGAGAAGTTTGGGCTAGCAGAGAAACGAACAGTAAAGCTCCCCTACATCATGAACAACAGAGCTAGCAAGATACATCAGCTCAGACAAGAACTAAAGAGATTAAAGCAGCAGTTCAAGGCAGCAAGTGAAGAGGAGAAGGAACCTCTGGCAGAGCTGCGCAGCATAATCCGCAAGAGGCTGATGACCTTGAGAAGGGCAGAGTGGCACAGGAGGAGGAGGAAAGAGAGGTCCAGGAAGCGAGCTGCCTTCCTTGCAAATCCGTTTGGGTTCACAAAGCAGCTGCTAGGGCAGAAGCGCAGTGGCCAACTTACCTGCTCCAAAGCTGAGGTCGACCACTACCTCAAGGAGACCTACAGCGATTCCTGCAGAGAGCAAGAACTGGGCCCCTGCAGGTCCCTAATTGATCCACCTGCACCAACTTGGGATTTCAACGGGAAGGAGCCCGCTTGGAAGGAGATTCAGGAAGTGGTCAAAAGGGCCAGAGCGAGCTCTGCTCCGGGGCCCAGTGGAGTACCTTATAAGGTGTATAAGAACTGCCCCAGGCTACTCCACAGGCTTTGGAAGATCCTGAAGGTAATCTGGAGGAAGGGCAAAGTGGCTGACCAGTGGAGACAGGCAGAGGGTGTGTGGATCCCGAAGGAGGAAAAGTCACAGAACATCAACCAGTTCCGAGCCATCTCGCTGCTAAGTGTTGAAGGGAAGATCTTCTTCAGCCTCGTCTCTAGGCGACTGACAGACTTCCTCCTGAAAAACTCCTACATCGACACCTCGGTCCAGAAAGGAGGGATCCCAAAGGTTTCCGGGTGTCTGGAGCACACAGGTGTGGTTACCCAGCTCATCAGGGAAGCCAGAGAGAACAAGGGCGACCTGGCTGTGTTGTGGCTGGACCTTGCAAACGCCTATGGATCCATACCCCACAAGCTGGTCGAAGAGGCACTAAACAGGCACCACGTCCCAAAGAAGGTCAAAGATCTGATCCTGGACTACTATTCCAACTTTAGCCTGAGAGTCTCCTCTGGATCAACAACTTCAGACTGGCACAAACTCGGAAAGGGAATCATCACCGGATGCACAATTTCTGTCATCCTCTTTGCACTGTCCATGAACATGCTGGTTAAGTCTGCGGAAGTTCAGTGCAGGGGGCCCCTCAGTAAGTCCGGAGTCCGACAGCCACCAATCCGAGCCTTCATGGATGACTTGACGGTGACAACGACATCTGTCCCAGGCTGCAGGTGGATTCTAAGTGGCCTTGAGGAGTTGATCTCGTGGGCTCGTATGAGTTTTAAGCCAGCTAAGTCTAGGTCCCTCGTGCTGAAGAAAGGGAAGGTCACTGGCAAGTTTAGTTTCCCCCTTGGCACCACCAAGATTCCATCACTAACAGAGAAACCAGTGAAGAGCCTGGGAAAGGTGTTCAACTGTAGCCTGAGAGACGCAGCTTCCACACAATCAACGAATCAGGAGCTGGAGACCTGGTTGGCCGCGGTGGACAAGTCTGGCCTCCCTGGAAAGTTCAAGGCCTGGATTTACCAGCATGGCATTCTCCCTCGGATCCTCTGGCCCCTCTTGGTCTATGATTTCCCCATTTCAACAGTGGAAGGCTTCGAGATGAGGGTCAGCAGGTTTCTCCGCAGGTGGCTAGGACTGCCGCGAAGCCTGAGCAGCATTGCCCTATATGGGCAAAGCAACAAGCTGAAGCTCCCTATGAGCAGCCTAAGTGAAGAGTTCATGGTGACCCGGTCCAGGGAGCTGCTTCAATACCGGGAGTCTAGTGACCCAAAGGTTGCCCAGGCTGGGATTGAGGTCCGGACGGGACGGAAGTGGAGAGCTGCTGTGGCCGTGGACGTTGCGGAGTCTAGGGTACGGCAGAGGGTACTGATGGGCAAAGTGGCACAAGGAAGAGCTGGCCTGGGTAGTGGTAGAACTCACTTTAATAAAGCAAAGAAGAGAGAGAGGAGGGCGCTGATCCTCGAGGAGGTGCGAGCAGGACTAGAGGAGAAGCGGGCCAGCCAGATGGTGGGAATGCGGCAGCAGGGAGCCTGGATGAGATGGGAGCAAGCGCTGGAGCGTAAGATCACATGGACCGAGCTGTGGAAAGCTGAGCCCCACCGAATCAAATTCTTGATCCAGGCGGTTTATGACGTGCTGCCTAGCCCATCCAACCTTTGCATCTGGGGGAAGGCAGAGACACCGGCTTGCCCCCTCTGCCAGAGGAGAGGAACCTTGGAGCACATCCTCAGCTGCTGTTCGAAAGCCCTGGGTGAAGGGCGCTACCGCTGGAGACACGACCAGGTCCTTAAGGCAATAGCTAATTCCATCTGCTGCGGGATTAGCCACAGCAAGAGCCTTCGCCCAGTGAAGAAGACCATTACTTTCGTCAGAGCTGGGGAGAAGGTTGCAGTGACCACCCAAAATACCTCCCCTGGCCTGTTGGCAACGGCGCGTGATTGGGTGCTAAAGGTTGACCTGGGGAAGCAACTAAAGTTCCCCGAAGAGGTCGCAAAAACAACTTTGAGGCCAGACATTGTGATTACTTCAGTAGCCACCAAGCAGGTAGTTCTTCTGGAGCTTACTGTGCCGTGGGAGGACCGGATGGAGGAGGCCCATGAGAGGAAGAGGGCTAAGTACTCCGAGCTAGTGGAGGAGTGCGGGAGCAATGGTTGGCGGGCAAGATGCCAACCCATTGAAGTAGGATGCAGAGGATTTGCGGGCCAGTCTCTCTGCAGGGCCTACAAGATGCTGGGTATTGCTGGAGCCAGCCAGCGAAAGGCCATCAAGTTGGCCACAGATGCTGCAGAAGTGGCATCAAGGTGGCTGTGGATCAGAAGAGGAGAGGAGTGGCACGTAGGGTAGCGCTACCTGGGCACAAGCTGGGGCTTGATCAACCCCAGTTGGGTCGCCTGGAGGAGGGGGTCTGATTGTTGAAAGACCCGAAACCCCCTGTGATCCCAGGTTACATCACTGATGATGTGTCCAGGGGCACCACAAGGTGTATTTGAGAACTATAGAGAGAAAATATGAAGAGACTTTAAAGGAAATGAAGAATGCAATGAACACAAACAGCAAACTGTTTCTCATTGCTGATTTATGGACACGTGTAGCAAATTAATCTACCTTAGGGTGACCTGTCACTACATTCACAATGGGACGAATAAAGAGGCTGAAATTAAAAATGTGGTGTTATCAAATAATTTATTGACCGATTAATCGATTATGAAAATAATAAAGACAAATCAACTGAACTCAGGCACATGCCTTGATGTCCAGTCAGACGTTTTCTCTTTCTCTTACCTTCTCATCTACCTCTTTTACCTCACCCCAGATTTTGTGTTTTCAAAACATCATGAAAATTGTGTGTTCACATTGTTATGTCTAAAGTGGGCCCATAATTAAAATATAAGGTTTCATTAGCCAGGAGAGAATAATGTGGGTTGGTTACATTTTCTTGGAAGGCCTAATTTTTGATCAAAGATCCACATATAGCATTACACAGTGAAGGATCTGATAAAAGCATTTTGGCGTTTGGTTTGCTCACAAGTTCCAGTCAATTTTGATTTGTAGTTTATTGTCCACTGATATTAAATGTTGTGAGAATTGTGTTACAATAAATATCATTTTGGACAATGTCGATATTTTTGTTCTCTTTCCACATTAATAAACACATTTGAAGAATGTTCTTGAACAACTGCGTATTTTCATTTTACCTTATTGTACATTATTAACTGACATCAGTGCTTTTGATTGTAAAATAATATATTGTAACATCCCTGCAGTGTGTTATAGTTGTAGTGTTATTGTTCTAATCTTAATGTTATGATGGTTCCGATTATTGTGTGTTCTTTGAACGCATCTTTGGGGAGAGTTGGAATGTGAGTGGATTAGGGGGGAAGTCAGAGCGGAGGAAATGCCCTGTGTGTGAGAGAGAGGAGCGGTTGGATGTGAATGAATGAGAGAGCAGTCGATAAACCTTGAGCCCGTTTGTTGTTTTTTTGGTGTGGTTACAGCCGACAGTAACCGCAGTTCTGTGAAGAAATAAAGCTGCTAACAAGCAAGAAGGTTGTCCTCCTTTCCAACGTTCTGTGGGACGTTATAATTTTTTCCCTTTGGTCTGTATTTCCATTGTAAGTTTGGACTTTAAATTTTGTTTAAGGTGGTATTAAAAAGGTCTTAAAAAGTCTTAAATATAACTTCTTCCTACCTGGAGTCACCCTGACCATAGCATGGTCGCTCTGCTGGCTTGTTTGATAATGCACAACATCTCATCAATCCATGATTGTCAAACACTGGCTTACCTCTGGCTTTTCTACATTTTTCCTCCTCATTTTTTTCTTCCCTGGGCACCAGATAATTAGTTTGGTTGTTTAGACATGACGCCACTTGCTGCAGCAGTAAACAGTAAACAACTGGTCCAGCTGCCTGCCCTGGGTCACGCCTCAGACAACCTGTCAATCGATTCGGGGGTGTGAGTGAAACAATTTCTTTTATTTTAATCAAAACTAGACTAACTAATTATTAATAATACTATCATGTTAAATATATTAATATCAGTGCTTTGATTGTTTATTTTTTTGGCGCCACTTGCTGGCCGGCGCCCCTAGTATTTGCCTATACTGCCTATGCCACGGGCCGGTCCTGATTTCGACCCATCCACCTCTCAATTGGTTTAATTCTCTTGATTCATCAACAAATTTTAGTGGAAAAACAAACCCCCAAGAACAAAACTGGCCACACTTCAGTCGAACAAAAAATCTACACTGTGAGAAAAAAATCGTCAAATTTACGATAAAACATTGGCAGCTGTGGTTGCCAGGAATGTACCGTGAAAAAAACGGGGAATCTGTAAAAAACAAAACGGTATACTGGTTTTGCAACCCTAAATTTTACAGTAGAGAACTTTTTTTTTTACTGAAATCATAGTAGAAAAAAACAAATATTGTAGTTTATTACACTGTAATCTGCTGTAAAAAATACAACTTTTCACAGCTTTTAACAGTTAGTTGCTGTTAAAACAACAGTTATAATACAATCATTTTTACAGTAATTTGTTGTTAATTTAATAGTAATAGGGTTGACCTTTTTATGGTAAATAACTGTAAAAATAACAGAAATATGGTAAACCTTAATAAAACCTTTGACAGTAAAAAAAACAGTGAAATTTTATAACAAATATTATATAAATAAACAATATTTTATTTTGACCAGATACATTTTACGGTAAATTCCTGGCAACCACAGCTGCCGGTATTTTACCGTTATAAGTACAGTATAATACATGAGGAACATAAATGGTTTACTGTACATTTTACATGATCAACCATTAAATCTAGAAAAATCTAAAGATTCTTATATATAACCAAGGTTGTGAATGTTATTAATAAACAATAAGAAAATTGACATTTCATCTATAAAACAGACTGTACAGATCATGTGTTGTGTTTCTATACTCACAAAGCAGCATAGATTTTGAGATTACAGCATGTGTCCATATTTATATGGCTGGTAATCCATGAAGGAATGAATAAACATAAAACAAAAAGTCACTTGCCCCTGACCGATCAAGAGTAATGAGTCACTGGGTCCTGCCTTGGTTAAGGAAAGCACTCGTGGAGTTTAGTGGAGTTTCTAATGCACATGGTGTTGAAGATACAAGCTCTGCTGGAGTACTGAGATGTCCATCAGGAGTTCACTTTGGACTGGCAGGATCTCCTCTGCAGCAAAACATGGACACAATGTTTGAAAAGTTTGATCAGTGCCTGAGCAAAATGTACAGTCAACATGTACAAAACCTGTTGTCAAAAACAGGGCCAATGATAAATTATCATTGTAGTTAGTTTGCAGTTCTTAAATCTATTTATGTAAAAATGATACATATACAACTCAGCCCTAATTATAATCATTATTTGTGTTACAGTGTATTTAAGTTAATGACTCAATGTGATGGTGATCAGACTTATAATTCTATAGAGTCAGTTTCCTTCATTGTATGAAACTGTTCACCTGGACAATAAACCTGAGCTAAACTGATTAAGATTTGCGTTTTCTGTCCATCTTTCTTTAGCTAAACTGAACAATACCCTTGCTTACCTCTTATTGAATCTTTAGGTGCAGACTTAATTGAAGATGATGAGAGCCTCGTACAGACAGGGTGTGATGTTTAGGGAAACCAAAGAATTCGTACAGGCGTCATCATTTCTGCCAGAAGACAGCAACGTTGGCAATGAAGTTTTCACTGTGGACTGGTTAGATCCCTTCTGCATTCAGAAAGAAAACAACAAAATGGCCATCCACCATAAATAATAACTATGACAAAAATAAGACAAAAAATGAATAGAAAATAAGTGCAAAACAAGTTTCCCAATATTGACACTGTGCAGGTTTGTGCTGCTTTCCATACTAGTGATAGACCGATGCATCGGCCGGCTGATATTATTGGCCGATGTGGGCTGGTGCGTTCACCGATCCGCATTATATACAAAGAGCAGAAATATGTTTTACTTGATCTTGTTCTACATCACCTGTTTTTAATATTTGTTAAATCTTTTTACTTGTTGTCATTCTACCTCACCTTTGTTAATATTGTTTGTTCTTTTAAAATTGAGACTCGTACCATTTGTTATCATCATTGTGTAATTTTCATGATGTAAATACCTATTCCATACTAGGGATTGACCGATAAGATTTTCTTGAGCCGATATTTGAAGCCAATACTACTTTTGCTCCCTCAATTTACATCATAAAAATTACACAACGATGAAAACAAATGTTACGAGTCTCAATTAAAAAAAGGAACATTTATTGAAATTAACAAAGGTGAGTTAGAACGACACCAAGTAAAAAATACTTAACAAATAATAAAAACAGATGATGTAGAACAAGAAGTAAAAATAATTTCTGCTCTCTGTAAAAAATGTGGATCGGCGAACGCAGCAGCCCACATCGGCCAATGTCGATACACGTAAAAAACGCAAAAATCGGCCAATGTATCGGTCTATCACTAATCCATACCCCCCTACAACACTGACAGAACATTCAGAACCAAGCCAGCTGACCTCCACACCATCCAACCTCCTCAGCCTGAGTGTACAACCATTAGTCAGCCTATCTGCTGACATGGTCAACTGCTGTCATCACCATTTAATATACTTTCTGCTGGAAAGTTGAATTAACAGTTCAGCAATAGGCTGAGTTACTTCTCAAGTATCTCTTTATTTAGACGTTAAGCTTTATACAATGACATAAGCAGTGTTGGGAAAGTTACTTTAAAAAAGTAATTAGTAATAGTTACTCACTACTTGTTCCAAAAAGTAACTGCATTATTAACTAAATTACTCTATAATAAAAGTAACTCATTACCAAGGAAAGTAACTATTTGCGTTACTGTTAAAAAAAAAAAAAGTTGCTACTGTATATGTCAAAGAATTCAGATTTTTTAGATGTGTGTGTCGTGAGGTGCTTCATTAAATTTGAGTTGCTTTCAACGGATGTGGACAAAGTCTTCTTTCCTGGATATAATGAACACATACACGTTCTTACCTTTGACCACAATTAATTTAAAGTAGTGTCACACTGCTCCACGCTTTCCATATCTGCTGCTTCAGCAAATCTTTAGTGGTTGTGTGTGTGTGTGTGGCGTGTGTGTGTGTGTGTGTGTGTGTGTGTGTGTGTGTGTGTGCTGGCACGTCGCCTTAGCCAATCATAATCGCTCATCTTGTTTTTAACCCACCTCACAACAGCTGAGTAAGAAGACGGGGATGTTTTCGGATAAAAGTTTACTCAATCAATACTTGTAACGTACCGCATTTAACGTTCAGTAACGATAACGGCGTTGTAACGGTGTAAAAAGAAATTAGTTAGATTACCCCGTTACTGAAAAACAAACGCCGTTATTTCAAACACTGGACATAAGTAGTTGTTTGCTTTGGACTGAGGTTTATCCAAACTATTTAAATGTTTGTTTGTTTTTTACTTCCTGGTATAAGTTAATTTAAATAATGTGCATGCCTTAAATGTATTATAATAAAACATTTAATCAAAGATACATTAGTTGGTTGTGGTAATTTTAGCTGAATGTTTTTCAACAATTTGATTTAACATAGGGTATAACAGTTAGGCAAGTGTCAAAAGGGTAAAACAAAAAATCTACGTACTGCTACAAATTAAGTAACCTTGAACCTTGTAACGTCACAAACTGAGAAAATTTGAAACGGATCATTTACTCTGTGTTGTAAGACTTACACAGACCACAAATAAAGGACCGGATGGATTTATTTCACATTTTGTGTGCCGGTGGACACTCAAGTTACCTCATATGTGTTCAAAAACATTGCAAAAGCAGATTTTTCATAATATGTCCTCATTAATGAACTAAAAAGAAGACAAATAGAAAAGTACAAACTAAAACAATAAAAAAACAGACCAAGTGAAACCCTTACTGTTATTCTGAGTAATAAAGCACCGTCTATACTGCAGTGCAGCCACATGACCCTCAGTGAAGACTTCACAGGACCATTGAGCATATCCCAATCAATGACATCAAATCACAGGGCGGACATCTACTGTAAGTGAGGGCTGCCACAGTCTTTTTGTTACATCAACCTAAAATTAGCAGGTATCTACAATTTTTTCCAAAAAATCTTTAAGGGTTGAACATTTACGAATCATGTTTTAGCATACTTGGCAACAATTAAAGGAAAGATTTATATTGAAATTGTGGGGAAGCTTTACTATTTAAATGTGTTGATTTATTGGAAAACTATTTGGTTGTGTGAACTACATATTGATGCGTGAGGTGAACATGCATCAGGTTTATCTATACATTAAAGGTCCAGTATTTTGCCATCATCTCCAATTGTTCTAAGAACCCCAACAACATACTGTAGTATTTAAAGTTTATTTTTCCAAACTTACCTGCTTTCTGGAGTTTAATCCTTCTGAGCGCTCCTAAAAACAGGTCGGTTTTTGGGCTACTTCAGCATGTGTGTTTGTTACAGCAACAGCAGCACTAAATAATTAAAGAACGAAGTATCTTTTTCACCTTAATAAATCCTTCTCATGATCAACTTACTGAGTTACTAAAGGATTAATTCACTCAGAATGTAGGCCTTTTCTAGATTAATCGCTTTAATTTTGGCCCTGTACGTATAAGAAGCCTCCCGCTGCCCGTCTCACTGAAGCGGGAAGGAGGAGGTGGTGCGGAGTGTTTATGACAGTGACATAACCAAAAGGGAACTTTAGGGGGAGCGCTAAGTGCATGTTACTTCGATCTGCTTTAACAGTCTTCCTTCTCCTCCTTACCTCAAATAGTCAATTTAACAATAGTCCATTGTTTTGTCCAACTGCTGCGTCGCATTGATTCACAAACACATCAGATCATCCCATAAAAGCGATACAAGGCAGTATAATGGCTACTAAAAATGGAACTGATTGTGACTGCATGTAAAGCGTTAAGACGTAACGCAAGAAAAATCCAACGCTGACTTTTTACAAAATGTGGAATAGCAAGGGAGGGGAGGATACAGAACTTTTTCAGCTTTGGCCCTCTGAATGAGCGAAATGAATGTATTTCACTGTTGCAAAACCATTATAAAGTGAATTCACAATACTGCCCCCATAATGTTGTGAATTCATATTTAGCTACACCAAGATTTGAGCATAAAGAGGCCACTAAGATGGATTTGTGTCCTGGTCAGCTTTACACAGAATTTGAGTTATCCAGTATGCTAAAGCAAAGCTTGTAACAATGTTTTTGCATGTGGAAAAAAAGACTTTACAGAAAAAAAAAAGTCTTAATTTGGGGGAAATATTTTCTTTTTTATAACAGCAGTCTGAGCAGGCCAGCAGTGATAGTCACAGTATTTATTTTCTTTTTTGCATGTTGTTTTATAAAAGATATACTGTAGAAACCTAATTTAAAATTTGGATATGGCCTGTGATGGACTTGTGCGCTGTCCATGTGTAATGGGGGTGGGGTGTTGCTGGGGAAGTTTGAATGACAATGAATTGACCAAATGTTTATGGAGGGAGAGTAAAGCGACCGGGTGTGAGCACCTCTTAGTTACCAAGGAGGACAGCAACCATGATGTCACAAATTTATTAAAAAGATTAAGGTAAAACAGATTAAAATGCCCACAAATTAAAATCAACGTATGCTAAAATCCATTAACGATGTGGGCTAAGGAACGAATAAAATAAGGGAAAAAGTCACTGTCCACAATAAAGTGCAATGTGCAGCTACGCCCAGGTCCTCCGCTCTCCCTCATCCCAAGGCGGTAGATCCCTCTGGTCACAGGCTCAGGGTCCCCTGAAAATGCAAAACATAGGCCAGCACGGGGGTCCGAGACTACGTCCGAAGGAGGGGTGTTGCCACGTCACTTACAGGGCAAGGCAGAGTTCCCCTCTGCCTTTGCATGTATGTGGCTCTTAACACTCCAATTAGTCTCGATACTTCCCGCTGGCTCCAGCCCTCCACACGCTGGGACACCTACACAGAACAGCTACCGGCAGTCAAACGTCCCACAACAATATCCCCGATCTGACTTTGTCCAACAAGTGTTACGACGTTCCCATAGGGTACTCACACGGAAGGCAGAGTCCTCCTCTGCCCCTGCGTGTATATCGCCTCGCAACACTTGTGATCCCGGCGTGCTTGTGATCCCCGATGCGTGCGCCATCCTGTGCCCTGGGAACCTGGAAGGCAGAGTCCTCCTCTGCCCCTGGGGAGGACCCACAGCTTCCCTGCTGCTCCTTCTCCTGTCTGTGTCGTTTTTCCTCCCCCTGCTCCTTCTCCTGTCTGCCCCTTTTATTGTGCTCCAGCCACAGGTGCTGATTAGCCTCAGGTGTGTTGATTAGCCTCAGGGGTTGGACATAGTCATGTGATGGGGTTGATCAAATGACAGCATGTGACTGGCAAGGCTCATAAAACAAAAGCTAAAAATGCACTGCAAAAATAAAACCAATACAAAACACACTAAAAACACAGCACACAATACAAAATAAAATACCATTACACAGCAGGATCACACATGTGCGGTGTCCCCCTGCCTAGCGTTTTCTGGTGTGGTGTCTGTGTTCTCAGTTGCATAGAGCAGAGATCTCAGACACCGCTCTTTTTTTGACAACTTCCAATTTGCTTGCATCAATGTAGGTTGTATGGAACCATGGGTCTAAAAGCGTGGCTATGTCCAAAAGTTCCTCTTTCTCCAAATCACAGTATTTATGTTTTAGGTAACACATTATGTTGGTTTTGATTGTTTTTGTAAGCTCCAAATCTTCCTGCACTGGCAGGAGGAGACTTGTTTTAAACAAATGCAGCGCTGGTTTGATACATGACACACTGACATATGATTCTCCTGACAGTGCGTCAGTGAAGTCCTGGAGAGGTTTCACTGCTTTGTTGGTGGCCTCTAATACTCCCAAATCTTGCCACCTGGGAACAAGATGACGTGTTTTCTTGTCTGCAGCCAGGACACGAGCTATTGCCTTCTCTTGCTCAAGAAAGCGCTCGATCATCTTTTGACGAGACCCCCAACGTGTTGGGAATTCTGAGATCAAAAGATGTTGGGGAAGACCAAGCACAGCCTGCACCTCAGTCATGTCTCGCCTTTTTTCCCAGCTGTAAGAGAAGGCTGATACAGCTTTTCTGCAGACCCCGATGGCCCAATTAATCTTTGGGTGCTTCACGCCATTCTCTGTAATAAATATGAAAAGTTGTTTAGTACATTCTTTATCTCTCCAAGATCAAACTATAACTAGTGTTTATGTAAATGTGAGTTTTGACAAATTGTTTCGCATTCATTTATTATTTTATTTATTTAAGTAACCAAGTCTATGCTTAATTAAAAGAGCCCCACTTGTAAGTGTAAACCAGTTGAAATATATACTATGTTCTAGCTATTAAATTAATGAGCAAATTATACTTTACAATGTGTACATATGTGCACCTATTTATTCTTACACCAACTCTTACCTATAGCATTGTGCAGTTTGTGTCCAAAACACTGCAGGCTGAGCCAGTTGCTCTCCTTCAGAACTTTTATGATATTGGTGCCACTATTAGTTGTCATGCAGATGAGTCATTCCTCCGATAGGCCCCAGGAGCTGAGAGCGGCTTTTAAGCCATGGGCAGTTTTTTCACCAATGTGGTCCTTGGGGAAATTAGCTGTCTGGAGGCAGATGCCGCGCAGAGTCCAGACTGCACATTTAAGCGACGAGATAACATTCAAAATCAATGTAAATAATGCAACGTCAAGCAACACAACTTGCATGATACCAGCGACTAGGTCACGCACAAAATTACTATTCAGTGAACTCATCCTATAGTAACTCCGTAAGTTGAGCATTTAAAGTACAAGTCTATGATAAGTGCTGTAAACGTACGGCCGGAGAAGAAGTGATCAGCCCTCTTGGTGCAGCAGCCCTCTCAGCGCTGCCACTGACTCCGCAGACACACACCCCGGTCGTCACATTACTGGAGTGATGAAGCAATGGTGCGACCAAAAAGCGCCACTGTGATCAAGCGACTCATCGCGGACGACTGCAGTTGCGTTCGGTGTGAACACACCTTAAGGGTTGATATAATCTATCATATTTTATTTCTGCTATTGGCTTTTACAGATTCTATGGCATCATTTGGACCATCGTGCATCACGACCTAGCACTGTTGGCCCCGCTTCTCTTGTAAAAGCTGGGAGGAGGAACTGGTTTTCCTCCTCTCACAGCCCTCAGTGAGTAATGATTGACAGCTATATGTGGAACTTCCGCTGCGGTAATGTTTACAAGTCTGTGCTTCTCTAAAGAACAGATTCTGGTCTAATTAGACGGTTCATCAAGCTATGTGTGTATGTAGTGACACATTGTGTGCGTATCCCTGTCCGTTTCTGCGTGTCCTTTTGTCTTCATAGTTTATGTGTGTGTGTGTGTGTGTGTGAGGTGGTGTTTCGGGCTCATGACCACATACGTCCGTTGTGCACGCACACACGACGTCCACGCCTACATCTGTTGCACACACACACCTAGTAAGTAAGTAGTAAGTAAGTTTTTAAAGTTTATACATAGTTTATAGAGATTAGTGGGAGAAAGAGACAAAGTTTGATGATTTTTCAGAGTGAGGAGAGAACTTCAGTATGGATTTATGCATGTAACAGAATACTTTATTGTACATCTCACAGTTAAGCACTGTCATTTCTGAATAATATATCCTCTGTTCTGTGCATCATTGTCCAAGTTATACATGCATATTCAGTGACATCTTCCTAGCTCAATAAGTGTTTTGAAATATTCATGTTTCTAAAGGGACAACAAATATAACACAAAACATCATATAAAGGTTTTCTAGCATTCAGAGAACAGAGCTTAAAGAATAGGGCTGAAGGGACCAAATCTTGTGGGAATTATTTTTGAGAAAATTCACATACAGAATCTATTCAAACTAGTTTGGTATACACATTATATTATTTATGTGTAGATAAATTTATTATTCATTCTTTTTTAGTATTTCATAGATATTTGTAATATCCATAACAGACAAAAATCCAATGAATCACATATTATGTGGTTTAGATGAAGCTGCCTCTAAGTATACACCTAACCAGTAGGTGGTTTCATGTGCACATGAAGTATCAAGAAATGAACCTGTTATTTAACCAGGCACGGCTCCAGAATTTTTTCTCTCCCGGTACTAAGGGGGTGCGGGATTGATATGTGGGGGTTACTTTTATGAGGAGTTTCTCTTTTTTTTTTTTCAATAAAAGAAGTTGTACAACACATAATGTTAGATATAAATGTAGTTTTAACTAAATTTAGTCAAAGAATATTTAACAAATTAGGTAAGCATAATACAAGTGACCACAGGGCAATGGCAACAAAAAAAATAATGAGCAAAAGTGACCTATTCAACACCTGACAGCCACCTTTTCGCCTGCTAATAATCAGACAGTAAATCTAAAATGCACAACGTCAGGGAAGAACTAACTCACTCTAGTTGTTTTATCGGTGAACAATGTGATTGTTGTTGTTTCTGTGTGTTTGGACAGGCAGGCAAGATTGCTGAGTCGAGGGTTTGCCTTTCGGTTCCTCAAGTTTTAACGTGCCGCATTCAGGAAAAACTGTGCTCACATGAAGCAGAGGTGACAGGTAGCGTGACAGAAATGAGTAAAAGTTAGTAAAGGCTCCCTGGGAGACGAGCTGTTGGTCTTCATTTTCTACGGGAATTTTTTTCTTAATTATCCATTGCATTGGACTGCTTAGTGCAGTAGTTCCCAAACCATGTGCAGGTCCGGGTGTGCCGTAGCATTTTGTGACAACCATACATTATTATTGCAATATACAACTACACAAAAATAATTATTTTTTAGTTTACTACTTTGTATGCACTCATTTCATAATACAGAGGCAAACTCTATACCTATTTTATTCTATTTTTAAATATATTAAATAATAAATATTTTAGGAGTAATATAGCTGTCTGTCACATTTTATTTGGCATTAGTAAATAATTATACACATTTACAGATAATATATTATATGAGTGATAACACATATTGTAAAAGTTATTTTGCAGAATAGGTGTGCCTTCAGATTTTTACTTGTCCTTTGGTGTGCCTTGGGCACAAAAAGTTTGGGAACCACTGTGCTAGTGAACCCTAAAATGATGTGCGATAAAGACTCCTCCGCCCCTCCCATCCCCTATCACGCACACACTGTAGTATATGTTGTTCAATGGGCCCCATTGAACGGGGTACAAGCAGGGATTTGATTGGAACAGAACTTTGTAATGTTTTTTTAATTCAATAAAAATATTTTTAAAATATTTTAAAAAAATTCTCAAGGAGCTTACCTGGGGCTACACAAATTCCTGACTGGGCTATAGCGCCCCCTAGCCCTGGTGTAGCACCATCCTTGTCTTTAACCAATTGGCTCAAGTGTTACAATGCCTCATGAAACTTCATCTAACCATCACTACACAGAACCACAACCTGAGCCAAAGACTCAAGTTGGTGAAATCTTTTGGCATTACAATTTAAAAGGAACTGAAATAGCCGAGTTCCTGTATCCTGCTATTTAGAAATGTTAACTACCTAACCACAGCGTGTACAGAGACATTTCCTTTGATTTATATTCTAGCACTGACAGGTTTTAACGTTTTTCTGAGTCAACTCTCTGTTTGAGGGTAAGTTGGTTGGCTCAGACAGAGACAATTAAGGTTTTTCTATTGTTTTCGAAGGACACACTTATTTAAAGTCATAAAAGCTTTATTATGGCAATAAAGCAGATGGCTGGCAGTTAATGACAAGATTCTTGACAGCAGACAAAAATGTATTGGCCAACTCTGGACACGCTTTTTAATATAAGGTTAAAATATATTTTTTTAAAAATGGCCAGAGTAAGTATACTGGCTCTACTCAGGTAGGGATAAGGTGAGGTTAGGTTATATAGAAAAACATTAGTCTACTTTCTCAACCATATGCAATAAGGACACATGATTTTAAATCAGCAGCTGACAAGGAAACAGTGAAAAGATGGACAATACATCACTATGCAGAACGTTGGTGTCCTAATATGAGTCGGCCTGAAGTTGTAACAAAGACACAATTTCTACTGTCTTATTGTTTAGTTGCTTGCAGTGACTTTTCCCTCATCAGCTTTGTCTTTGGCAGGGGCTCAGAAGGCATGATGGAATCATGAAAAACAGGCCCATATCAAAACCCCTCAGAAAAATACTGTTTATCTATTTGGTTGAAAATAGGTCTAAAGCATCTCAAACTTATATTGATAGGATGCTGTTACAGACCACCCAGTGGTAATAGTGAATATCTGGATAAGATATGTGACATGCTTAGTAGTGTCAGTAGTACAGATAATGAAATGTATATTTTGGGTGGTCTCAATGTTGACTGGAATTCTTCCATTTGTCCTATGAAAAATAAATTAATTGATTAATTTACAGCATCTGGGCTATTACAGATAATAAATAAAACAACCATAACGTGTAAAATCAGATGGTAGAAGGTCAGCATCCTGTATTGATCATGTTTTTGTTATAGACCTGAGTTTTGTTCCAATGCAGTGTTCAATTCAACTTGATGTATATAGCGCAAAGTACAACAAAAGTCATTTCGAAGCACTATCAAATTATAAAATTTCTAAGAAAAAACCCAACAAATCCACATGAACAAGCATCAGCGACAGTGGGAAAAAACAACTCTCTTTTAACAAGTAGAAATCTCCAGCAGAACCAGGCTCAGAGGTGGCAGCCATCTGCTTTGAGTGGTTGGGGTTAGTGGACAGAAAGAGGAGAACAGAATAGGATAAAGAGATAGAACATCAGAGTGTCCTCGATTAGTTGAGCCGTAAACCACAGATCAGGAACTGCCAGCTCCAGCTTCAAAATACCTGAAACAGAAAAGATAGAGAAGGAACAGACTGCAGAACAAACATGATATGTAAGCTACTGTATGTATAGATGGTGGATTGTGTTTGAATATAATGTTGGTGTTATATTATATAATCTTAGTTTTTTGTTCCTATTTTTAGGTGTAGGGCTTTGTTCCTAGTGGATAGGTTAACGTTATTATATGGTATATGCTAGTGTTGTGGTGGTCAAGACCGGTCTTGGTCTCGAGACCAAATTTTTAAGGTCTTGGTCTTGTCTCGGACTCTGAAGCATTTTGACTCGATCTTGTCTCGGACTCGGGATTTTCCGTCAAGACCGTTCGAGACCAGCACTAATTCCTGCTATTTTTAAACTTTTTTATAATGTGATAATAACACGGAGAAGAACGGGATAAAACAATCCTTTATTCATTATTTAATCCACCCCGTATAATGACCACAACCTTCCTTAATGTGACTGAGTGACGTGTGTGACACACTCATACGTGTGTGGCTACGGTGTCAGTTTGGACCGCGGAGCGCAAGGTAGATATGAACTAATCACCGGTAAAAATCCCAGTAAAACTCCAGAAAACAATCACCAGTAATAAATATTATCTCCCTGGTAAAGACAGTAGCTCTAATAACTGGTAAAATGATAAACTGATGATATTACAGCCTGTGAAGGCTGGATAGGGGACGCACTTACTCTGCTTCTGGGTCCTAGTGCCAGCCGATCGGTGAAGCCTGTTCCGTTTACCGTGTTTACCGAGGTCCGTGTGTGTTTAATAAGTCTGTGTGTGTTTAATAAGTCTGTGTGTGTCCGTGTGAAAGTCTGCATGTTTATGCATCTGTCCATCCACTCTTTTCATTATATCCATGTCTTTTAAGGATTTATTACATAATGTCGGCTGTAATCCGGGCCACCGCCATCTTGGATTATGTCGTCACCAGCGCGTCATCGCCGCAGAGTTGCACTAGCCCAGAATGACTTAAATAACTGTAAAGAGGTCTTATATTAGTCTATTTTCTTTTTAAAGTGGTGTTTTTTTTGTGGCTTTAGACTCCAATTACATGTATGTATATAATATGTTCCCCACAATATAAACAGGTTCACAATATAATTATTTTTTATAGTTTCTGTTTCCACTGTATCCAGAATAATAATAATTCTCAACAAGAACTATTGATTGATTTGTCACATGACTGTTCCAGGGTTTGAGTTTGTTTTATTTAGTTTCACATCTACCTGTAGCTCTATGTTTTTTACACTGATGACAACTTGTTTGTAGTTTTATTTCAGAAAGTTTCACTTTTACAGTTACAGTTGGAAACCTTTGTTAATTAAATATCCTAGTTATATTACAGCAACCAAATTAAACTATATCAACTAAGTGAATTAATAAAAATAACCTGTGTAAAGGCTTTTTCAAACTAAAAAATTATCTTGTGAACTCTGTGACCTGTTGACCTGCACAACTCAAAGAATCAGAATCAAGAATCATTATTTCTTGGCAGAAATGCTTTTAAACACTTGCTGTACATTCAGCTGACATAAAAATCTTGTTTTCAAATATGTAGAATAATTGTGAATTTATCAGTAGCAGTAGTAGTTTTAATATTTTAGTTAATTTTTTGCAGGCACCTTTTTTGTCCGTCAAATGTATTTAGAATAAACTAAAATTAAAGAGAGAATGTTATTTAACTGTTGAACCTTGCCATAATTTTATTTATTTATATATTTTTTTAAATTGAAAAAAAAATGTTTATGGTCTTGGTCTCGGTCTCGGCTTGTCTCGGTCTTGGTCTTGACTCGGTCTCGGCTCCCGAAAGTCTTGGTCTTGTCTTGGTCTCGGTGCATTCTGGTCTCGGGCAAGTCTTGGTCTCGGATAGTGCGGTCTTGAACACAATACTAGTATATGCTTAAGCAAATAGGTAGGTTTTGAGTTTAGCCTTAAAGGTGGAGAGTAGCAGCCTCCCGTACTAAGACTGGGAGCTGGTTCCAAAGGCGAGGAGCTTGGTAGCTGAGCGCTCTTCCTCCTGTTCTACTTCTAGACACGTTTGGAACTTCCAGTAGACCAACGAACTGAGAGCGGAGTGTTCTGGACGATAGGGCACTAACAGGTCTTTAAGATATACAGGAGCTTGATCATGTAGAGCTTTGTATGCTGACAGGAGGATTTTAAACTCTATTCTAGATTTTACAGAAAGCTAATGAAGGGAAGCCAGTACTGGATAAATATGTTCCTTCCTGTTATACCTGTTAGTATTCTAGCTGCAGCATTCTGGAGACTTTTTTATGAGCTACTGGTACATCCTGACAGTAAAGAGTTACAATAATCTAATCTAGATGTAACAAATGCATGGATTAGTTTTTTAGCATCACTCTGGGCCAAGATATTGCTGATTTTAGAGATATTACAAAGGTAGAAGAAGGCTGTCCTTGAGATTTGATTAATATGAGAGTTAAAGGATAAGTTAGTATTAAAGATAACTCCTAAGTTTTTTACTGTGGTGCTGGCTGACAGAGTAATGCCATCCAGAGACACTATTTGCTCTGATAATTTCTCTTTGAGCTGTTTTGGACCAAATAAAATCACTTTGGTTTTATCCTGGTTAAAAAGGAGAAAGTTACAGCTCATCCAGGATGTGATGTATTTAAGACAAGCATTGCAGTTTTACTAACTGATGAATTTCATCTGATTTTTTTGACACATAAAGCTTTTACCTACCAAGCTCCTTGCCTTTGGAATCAGCTCCCAGTCTCAGTACGGGATGCTGCTACCCTCTCCACTTTTAGGGCTAAACTCAAAACCTACTTATTTGCTGAAGCGTAAACCGTATAATAGCATGAACTTAGCTGCTAGAGCAGACATGGGTTCATCTGTAAACGGTTGCATTTACAGACCTTGGAGTCACTGTTAGCTTACCAATAAATGGGAAGAGATTCAAATTCTGATATAGCTGGTTATGATTTACAGTACTTACAATACTTCAACACCTGTCTAGAAATAGAACAGCTAGACTGCAAACATATTAAACTCTCTGATCTCCCTTTTATCACTACGACCCTCAAATGTTACAACTGTTTGAAAAACCCACTGATTGCCTCCACCCTGACTGCATGGTGGAAAGCTTTGGACATTACGAATATTCAATTAAAAACTAGCATGTTGTCTCCAATCTGGCACAACCCCGACTTTAGAATTAAAAAAACACTGCTCTATCTGAAGATATGGGAAGAAAGTGGAATCACTCATCTCCAGGACCTCTTTGAAAATAACAATCAGAATCAGAATCAGAATCTACTTTATTGACCAAGTAATGTATTGAATACACACGAGGAATTTGTCTTGGTGACCTGTGCTCTCTCTGATAGTGTAAACATTAAATAATAACAATCAACTAGAATAAAAAAATAAATAAAAAAGAAGTATAAACATAAATATAAAGAGTAGTTAGACTAATATGTGCAAACTAAATAAAATAACAAGATAATAATAAAATATATAATAATAATAATAATAATAATAATAATAATAATAATAATAATAATAATAATAATAATAATAATGAAATAAAAATACAACAATAATAACAAGATAATAGTGCAGTCGTGCATTGATGAGTAGTGCAGGTGAACATTTAAATGAAAATATTATGTCCATGAACATTCACAGTGACAGGTTGATCCAGGGTTGTTATGTTTAGTTCCATGGTTATTTCACAGAAACAGAACCAGGTCTGACACTCTATGACTGTTTAGTATTGATCAGAGTGACAGCCTGGGGGAAGAAACTGTTTTTATGGCGGGTAGTTTTGGCGTACAGTGATCTGTAGCGTCTGCCGGAGGGGAGGAGTTTAAACAGATTGTGTGCAGGGTGTGAGGGGTCTGCAGCGATGCTACCTGCCCGTTTCCTGACCCTGGACAGGTATAAGTCTTGGATGGAGGGCAGATCAACACCAATGATCTTTTCTGCAGTCCTGATTATCCTTTGTAGTCTGTGTCTGTCTAGTTTGGTTGTAGATCCAAACCAGACAGTGATGGAGGTGCACAGAACAGACTGAATGATGGAGGTGTAGAACATGATCAGCAGCTCCTGGGGCAGGTTGAACTTCCTCAGCTGACGCAGGAAGTACATCCTCTGCCGTGCCTTTTTCCTGGTTGTGTCTATGTGGGAGGTCCACTTCAGGTCCTGTGAGATTGTGGATCCCAGGAAACTGAAGGAGCACTGTGAGCCGCCGGTCGCTCGCGCGCCGGTGGGTGGCATTGCCTTGTGGCTTGCGCTGTCCGGTGGGCGGCGGGGCCTGGGCTGCTGTCCTTGCGCCGCCTGGGGCTGTGCGGTCCTGCTTGACTGTGGCCGGTTCATGGGCTGCTCTTGGGGGCCGGCTGGCTTGGCAGGTCCTGGCGGTGGTCTTCCGAGGTGGGTGGTGCGGGCCCCGCTCTTGCATACCAGTGGGTGCGGCGTGGGGTGGCCCCTGCTTGGGCGGTCCCCAAAGTACCGCCTCTGGTTTGCGTGCGCTGCATGCCGGTGTAGCGGTCACATATCAGTAGCTCTACAATTGGTTTAAAAGTGTGGAGAAAATGTAAGAAGCCATATGATTGGCTGAAAGCAAACACATCTGATTGGCTGATGAATCTGTCAGTCAGTTTTATCAGCCAATGGTGACGTTTGTTGACCCGCGACGTCAGGGCAGTCTCAAAATTCACCGCAGAGATTTCTCTCACAAATACACAGAAGTTTCACAGCACAGAAGTGGTTTGTAAATGCACACTCTGTGTGTGTGTGTGTGGATGTGTGTGTGTGGAGCAAATATCTCCCCGATGCAGTGTGAGTTCGACCTGAAACTTGGTCAACGGGTTCCAAATATCCCGAGTGTGTGTATCTGTTATTTTGGAGTAATTTGGTCATTTCAAAATGTTTATTTTAATTTTATTCCTCTTCTGGACGCCCCCGAAATGAAACCTATTCATCTTTTGACCTCAGGGTGTGGGGGGGCGCTAGCGCACCATCTATATCTATTTCACTGCACAGCTCACTTCCGGTGCGTGCATGAGCTCCCGTGGACTTCTCTTTTCTCTTTTGAGGAAAAATACTTTTTCACTGTTCTTTATTTGGTGATGACATTTCAAAACGTATATTTCCATGTTAGTTTGACCGTTCACTATTTAGACCGGACAGACCTCACCCGGAAGTTATTGACGGCAATGGCTGCTGTGTTGAAAGCTACACATTTCTCAGCAGCGCGTGTGAGAGAGAACCAAGGGGGGAGATGACAGTCCAAGGTAGAGAGTTACACACACACATGCCGATCAGGTGCGCTTCACTATCAATCACCGTCTTGTGAGTACGTGTGTGTAACGGACCACCATTTAGTCCAGTTACAGTCTGTGTCACGACACCCGTCCATTGGGCGGTAGTGACTGTAGTGTTGAGTCAGATCAGTAAACGGTGCTACATAGTGAAGCCCGCCTAATGATTACTGCAGCTTCACTCACGACACACCTGCCACTACATCTAACTACTGAAAATAGATAAGTTTAGTGAAAGTTAGACAGGCACACACACACCAAACAACAACAAAAAATATGAAAATGAATCAAAATACACAAAACTAAATATTTATACAAACATTACACAAAAGACAACACAGAAAAATACACCAAACGACAACAAAAACATGAAAATGACTCAAAATACACTAAACTAAATACTTATAATCCCACATGAATGCATACTTCCAACGGGCACTGTACATTACAGAAAAAAAACACCAAACGAAAAAAATATAAAAATTACTTATAAAAAACAACAACACATTTATCATGCGCATGTCTCATAGAATTAAACCAGGGGAATTGCACACGCTATTTTACTTTGCACCTGCAAATATACCCCTTTATAATGCTACAACTTCTTAAGCTCCCACTTTATGAATACATACTTCCGACGGGCACTGTACTCGACTTAAAAAACATACATTTACAGAAAAATACAACAAAAATATGAAAATGGCTCAAAATACACAAGACTAAATATTTATACAAAAAATACACAAAATTACTCCTGAATCACACTACAATAGCAACAAAAACAATAATCAGGACTGCAGAAAAGATCATTGGAGTTGATCTGCCCTCCATCCAAGACTTATACCTGTCCAGGGTCAGGAAACGGGGAGGTAGCATCACTGCAGACCCCTCACACCCTGCACACAATCTGTTTAAACTCCTCCCCTCCGGCAGACGCTACAGATCACTGTACGCCAAAACTACCCGCCATAAAAACAGTTTCTTCCCCCAGGCTGTCACTCTGATCAACACTATACAGTCAAAGAGTGTCAGACCCATTTCTGTTACTGTGAAATAACCTGGAACTAAACATAACAACCCTGGAACAACCTGTCACTGAGAATGTTCATGGACATAATTATTTCATTTAAATGTTCACCTGCACTACTCATCAATGCACTACTGCACTATTATCTTATTATTATTATTATTATTATTATTGTTATTATTGTATTTTTATTTAATTTCATTATTATTATTATTATTATTATTATTATTATTATTATTATTATTATTATTATTATTATTATCTTGTTAGTTTTATTTAGTTTGCACATATTAGTCTAACTACTCTTATATTTATGTTTATACTTCTTTTTTTTAAATTTATTTTTCTTTATTTAATTTATTTTTTCTTTATTCTAGTTGATTGTTATTATTTAATGTTACACTACCTGAGAGAGCACAGGTCACCAAAAGAAATTCCTCGTGTGTATTCATTTACCCCTGGCCAATAAAGTTGATTCTGATTCTGATTCTGATTCTGATTCTGATTCTAATTATACAAAAATACACGACTCCAAAAAAATACATTACAAAAAAAATTAAAAAACAGTAAGCATTTAAGCCCAAAAAGACAACAGAAAGATACACAAATACACATGACTCCAAAAAACATACGTTACAGAAAAATACACCACACAAAAAAATACAAAAGTGATGAAGTCATGCACATGTCCCATAGAATTAAACCAGGAAAATTGCACCCACATTTTGCACCCGCAAATATACCCCTTATGCTCCCACATGAATAGATACTTCCAACAGGCACTGTACTAGTATACATAAAACAAATATTATCACATCAGAATATAAAATTACTATCTATTTTAAACGGTTTCTAAGAAAAGCTTTCCCTTCTGAAGATACCACAAATATAGTACAGAAAAACGAGACAAGGGCAATAACTCAGAAAAAATGTTTTTGCTCACTTCTCATTTTCGAACTCTATCAAGGTATTGATACTCTGAAGCCACACAACAAATTTGGTTATCCTATCTTAAACGGTTTCCGAGAAAAGTTGTCCCCTTTAACTCGGACAGACGGACAGAGCTCAAACCTATATCCTCCTTCCACGGGGGATAAAAATACACATATTGCAACCAGATACTGGTTATTTATTTATTTTTTTAACAATGATTTATTGGCTCCTTAAGGTAAAAACTTTACACTTAAAAATGGCATTTTTGCATTGACTCTAACTGTTAGTATGAGAGCAAAACTCAAAATGCTGTAAAAATTCAGTTTTTAAAATTAAATTCTGATATTTTCCACACATAATCTACAATCACTCCAAGATGTTTGGATGAACATTGAGAATGTATTTAGCAAGAATTTGCCAATATATGTTAACATCACCATTTACTGTAAAACATGTTGAGGCACTGTAGGCTTTGATATATCAAAAATCTGTGTGGGTTGTTTGAGTAGGATCTGTGCTCAAGCAAGTTTAATGTCAATTGATCAGGATAGATAGATTTAATATATTTAACATCTTCTCAAAGAAACAGTGATATACTTTAAATTAAATATACAAAAAAAAAATTGAGTTTGTGTCTATATTTTGGTGAAAGCTGCAAATCTTTAGCACATATGGCTGATTTGTCATGAATGTTCAAAATCTTGAACTTTAGAGGATGTCACCTTTAGGACAGTTGCATAGGACTGGAACTTTGTGTGAAATTTGGTGATTCTTTGTGCATGGGAAGTAGGATTTCCTCTAAAGAAAGAAAGAAAGTTTTTCTTCTTCCTGTACACCTCAAACATGTTGTATTAGATATAGGTGCACTGCAGACAGATGCCTTTTATGCACTTTTTTCTTTTTCCTTTGCATGGGTACACATGTGTTTCAATAAAATGTTTGTTGTGTGTTTTCCCGATAGATGTGATATGTCACGTTCGCCCATTGTCCAATCAGAGCCTTCCCAACCCCCAGACCTAAAGCAGAAAATAAATAAAGCCGAATAAACCAGTTTTTCAATAACAATAATACACTATGAGTTATAACACAGTCAGATAATCTTATGACAATAAAATATCTCTTTTTCATGACCTGAAGTAAAGTGAAAACATTTGGAATAGTAATGAAGATGTAATTATGTGTTATAACAGTCAGATAAAATCATATTAATACCTTAACAAAAGCAACAATAATGGGTTTTCACTTAAGTGTACTTATATTGAGGAGTTTCCCCCAATTTTAAAAACAGAATGACTTACCACCTACAGAGGGCCCCAGTTACAACTTTACATGTGCTAAAATAAACCATCTGTTAGGGCAAAATTTGTTAGTTATGTTTATTCATATGTTTATTCATATATTTACTCATATATTTACTCATATACTTTTTTCTTTTAAGGGCCTTAAGTTGTGACTTTCCATTGTGTGCCTGTCATGCCTCCTGCTCTACTTCTTGGGTCAGGTCAGCTTCCCAAAACACATCTTATCCCCAAGGTTAGACATAGAGGCACCCATTGTTCACACACTCACATGATTATACACACACACATAGTCACACACTTTTTTTTTATTAATTCATCAACCTTTTCGTCTGATCTCCATCATTTACCAACGCAGAGGGTGTTAACCAGCCAAAGACGAGGTAACCACAAATTTCACCATAACACATCCAAAATACTGAAAAATGGTGATAGAACTTACAACTCAACTCACTGAAAAAAACAAACAAAAACAAACCAGTATCACTTGTTCTTCAAGGTGAACCTGTAAACATTGATATGGGCTTTCACTTAAGTGTACTTATACATTATTGGGAGGAGTCCCCCCTACCTTTTTTTTTTTTTGTGGCTGTGATTATTTCAACCATCTCTTTGGTTAAAGCTCTCCTACAGCATTCTGCAAATTCAAAGATCTTTGTACGGTCTCCATCACTGAGGAGCAGCCGCTTGTAAACATCTGGAAAGGTGATCGCAAGCTCAGCAATTACTGCTGTTCTTGCGAATGTGCTGCAGTCAACATTAATCGCAGTGAAGGCTCTTCATGAATCCACATTTGGTAAATTTCTTCATGGCTTTTTTCGTATCGACGAATGACTCCATCTGGTGTAGTAACTTAACACAAACAAAAATAAATGTAGGAAAAGATGGTTACACAAAAGTGAGAAATATTAGTTTTTGTATAAATGATTCATGACTCTGCTTACGATCGAAAGTTTCTTCTTCTTCTTCTTCTTCTTCTTCTTCTTCTTCTTCTTCTTCTTCTTCTTCTTCTTCTTCTTCTTCTCTACTTCAGAGGAAGAACAAAAGATGGAGTCTGAGGAGGGGGCAGGAGACCCTGAAGATGGAGATGAAGAATAACCTGAGTGGTATTGACCCTGTAAAAGATGGGGGTTGGAGAAAACTTTTAGAAGTTAAAAAACGGACAAAAGGGCCTATTTCCAATAAACACTGTGTACGTGGACATTGCCTGGAGAGGCTGCTTGACATGCAAGTTTAAGCACACACAGCCTGTACAGAGAAACTGTGAATGTTTCAATAAATCAGTTATGCTTCCTTTGAATGATCACTGTTTGTTTTACCTGTGCACACTCCTCTTACCCTGCTCACATTCTTAAGCAGGGTAGGAGGAGCAATGAGTGTCAAACGGAGGCATGCCCCTCTTTAACGTCATAGGGGAGCAAAAAATCTAACTCGCTGGTTTGGAGCTGACTTCAACTTAGGCCGTCTGAATGAGGCTAAAGGAATGTATATCACTGTTGGAAAAATATTGCAAAACCATTTATAAAAATTAAACTGATGCCATACACATAATTGTATGGCGTTATAACAATCAATATAAATTATTGTGATATGTTGACGCTTACAGTATACTTTCTATATGAATAGTGACAACATATACAATATATAATTGTTTACTTGCGATTTTAGTGGTGGTGGACAAGCAGTTAAGGAAGCGGGCTGGTAATTGGAGGGTCACTGGTTCAAATCCAGCCTGGGGCAGAATGCGAGTTGTTAGGCAAAGCCCTAAAAGCTCATTCTGTATATTGCTTTGGATGAAAGTGTTTGCTAAATGAACTAGTTATCGTGCAATATATCAAATGTACAGCTATCCTGCTCCCTCCCTAATTACTTTTCTGCACATCTAGTCCATCTCTGAACAGTTATTACTACATGAATATTACCTGACTGCATGAACATGTACCTGGCATTTCAGAAGATGAAGATGCCTGAGAGGGTGCCTCTAACTGAGACATAAGGAAGTCCTTGTCCTTTTCCAGCTCCCTGTTGGTCTCCTCCAGGTATACATTGCGGTCCTCAATATTTGTAATTGTCTGTCAATCCTTCTTGGCTTGTTCTTTGAGTTTGGTAAACTCCAGAGTCCCTGTTGGTGCCCCTGTGCACATTTTTGGGTAAACAACATGATTTTGTGTTCTTAAACATTTATAAGGCATTGTAAATTATTAATTTACTGGGATGGTGGCAGGCGTAAATTTGTCAAGATGTAATAAATATAATAAAATTACATTTTTTCCTTGGCAAACATTTTATGGTTTTCAGTATCTTCTAAATATCTCGGAACAACAACCGACAGCAAATTGAAGTTTGACCTGAACACTGATTTGATTGTAAAACGAGGGCAACTGAACTCTTTCAACATAAACAAAACAATTTTTAATAACTTTTATCGAAAGCCTCCTCACTTTTTCTTTTTTATTTGTTGGTTCCAATGCTTGTCATTGAAGGACAAAAATAAGCTCCAGAGCATTGTGAAAGCATGCTCCAAAATTACTGGGTTCAGAATGAGGGACCTCTATTTTTTGTGGAAGGACCAGGAGCTGAAAAAAGTCAAATGCATCCTGGCTCAACCCCAAAGAGTTTGTCTTTCCCTGGCACGGAAAACAGATTGGTTTT